>NW_014013314.1:0-10720 GCF_000611645.1 Monoraphidium neglectum | reverse complement strand
CGGCGCTGGCGGCCATGGCGTCGGTGGGGCAGCGGATGGCGTCGCGGAGGTCGGCCAGGGTGCAGTTGCCGAGAAGCTGCGGGGTGGGCCGGGGGCCGGACGAGGGTGTGGGGACGTGAGGGGGGGCAGGGGGGCACGCAATAGGGGGCGTGGCAGACAGCCAGGGTGAGTTCAATGAATCTTCTGGAAGTCAGGGGTCCAGCGTTCAATGCGCTTGCCTACTCGCCGCTCGCTCCAGAGCACCATGCTGCGGCAGCCCCAACCCCCCTCTTCACCCTCGCATCACCTACTACAGCCCATCTCCTCCATGAAAGCAGAACCTCACCCGCCCGCAGGCGACCCACCTGCATCTCCGTCATGACGTGCTTGTGGTCGTGCCGCGCTTGGCACACCGCCACTGTGATGACGACGCAGTCCCCCGGCACCGCGCCGCTCGCGACCGCGGGCCGCGGCCCGCCTTCCCACCTGGGCGGCATCATCCGCACCGGCGGCGGCTGCGGCAGCCGCACCGACGCCTTGAGCTCCCGGGCCTCACGCACGCTGTGCAGCAGCTGCGCCGCCACCGAGCGCGCCTCCTCCTGCTGCCGGTCGGCCGCCTGAAACGCGTGCCCCTCGGGGTGTCGCGCCCGCGCCCGTGGCGGCGGCGGCGCACGCCCGCCCGCGCCGCGCGCGTCGCCAAGCCAGGGGCCGGCGCCGGCGGCTGGTGGAGGCGCGCGCACGCCGAGCAGCTGCTGGGGGTCCAGGCTGTTGAGGTATGACAGCTCGTCCCGCGGGTTGGGCAGCTGCGGGAGCCTCAGACCTGAGACGTCCAGGCGGCCCTGCGGGCAGAATGGTGGTTGGGGGCAAAGGCACGCGCGTGTGGGATTGGGTGTGTGGAGTCAGGGGGGAGTGTCGGAGGCGCCAGGCGGTCACTCTCCGGGCCAGGGCCCGCTGTTGCAAATGGCAGTCCTGCTCTCAACCCATTTATGAGGGCGGGTGCAGGGCTACTTCAAACAGCAGTGCTTCGCATGGCGGCCGCCGCAGCAGCTGCAGCAGCCGCAGCCGCCGCCACGACTACGGTGCGGGGCGGTGGTGAGGCCGGGCTGCTGGGGCCCACCTCATCTGCATCCGCCCCCAGGGCTGCGCAGGCCGCAGCAACCTCCGCCTCCAGCTGCTGCAGGGCATCTGACGCCTCCGCTTCAAACGCTGCCACGCTGCGGGCGGCGTAACGCCGGCCGAAAAACCCGGGGTTGAGGTGGGTTGTGTGGTAGGGGGGCGTAGGCAACTCCAGGGCGGGGGAGGGAGGGGGTGTTGCCAGAGGCGTGACCCTGGCTGGGGTTGCGGTGTCGGTCCTGGCACAAAGCAGAACCATATGGTCGGCTACTGCTTGCACCACGAGGCTGCGGAAGCCCCAGCCTGAGGGGTGAGCTAGAGCGTCGGCGTTCTGAGCTTATCAATCCCTGCCGCGCACCTGGTGGCACGCGGCGCCACGTGCGCGCCCTCAACGGGGGCCGCTGCTGCAGGAGCGCACGATGGCCGCTTCAGGCGCCTGTAGACATCGGGCTTCCGAATCCATATGTTAGGGGCCTCCCTGATCCGCTTGCCCTTCCGTTCGACCATGCGTGTGCGCACGCAGTTGCGGCGCACTACACTAGTGCTCTGCTGGTGTGTGCGCTCTGAGGCCGAACTCACCAACCGCTCTGAGACTGACCCACGCAACGAAAACCTAAAATAATTGTAATACTAGCGCCAGCATATTCGAGAGAAACGAGAAGAACTGGACGGGGGCGATCTGCAGGGATCTGTGCGGAGATGTATCGGGTTTTGTCGAACTAAAATGTCTTAAGCATATCAAAACCTTCATGTGTATCGCGCGTGCATAGCGGCCGATGCCCCCAACACAGCAGGACATACACGGCACCAGCCACCTGTGCCAGTGCCGTGGTGTGCGCAAACAACCGATGACAGCCTACTGCAAGGGCTGTGGCGGAGTTTACGTGTCCAGCAATAGCTGCTCAACCTGCAATGCACCCAGCATGCAATACATATGGCATGAAGGTCCTGCAGCATGTTTGCTCCCACCGTCCAGTTGTTTTGCCTGCAGGCCGATCCACCAAGCAACTGGTATGTCTAGGCTCAGCGTGGCGCCATCACCTCAGCGGGCAGCTGTTACCATGCCCTTGGCAGATGCTCGCAACAACGCATATGGCCCACGCATGGCCCCCGCCAGCCAGCCCGTACTGGAATAATGCTGTGTAGGTTGCTTGTGTAGGATCTGGGTGTTCTCAATTGGCACCACATCAATTTGACCAAATGTCCACGGGCCTCCACCAGAATCCCATGCACATCTCTAATGTGCGCCGCATTAATCCACCCTCGCGTGTGGTGGTGCTGAGAATGGGGATGGTGTCGGTGTAGGTATGAGTGGGGTCTCAGGCCTGCTGAACACTCTTGTTCGTTGAGTGCACCTGCACTGCTGGAATTGCAGGCTCTGCGATAGCTTTTGCAACACAAAATCATGCCCAGTAAGCACCACCACAAACAACATCAACACCCCCACAACCCTAGAACAATTACGGCTTTGACACGCTTGACCACATCGATTCCTTTTGCAATCATCAGTCCAGTTTCTCTTGGCAATTTATTTTTTCTTGCATTACCCCTCTGCAGCGCAGTGGCAGAACGCAGTGCAGCACTTGGGCCCCGGCCCCGTGATCCAGTGAGGGGTGATCTGCCTTCGGCAGCGGCATGGCGAAAACCACAATCCTTAGACTCCTGGCGATGGCGTGCTGGTGCGTAGGGGAGGACGGGTATGCCGCACGTGGATCACGGGTGACCGTAATCAAAATTACGAGCTGCCTGCATGCCCAAGCTAAGCACGCTCGCGCCTCTGGCTGCGACTGCCTCACTGAAGGACTTCATGAATGAATCTCGAAAATTGCAGCCTCCTCACAGTGCACGCTGCGACCCACTACCTCGGAGCCAATAAGACGACGGTCCACTGGTGCGCGCAACGCCACGCTGCACCGCGTTTTCGCCGGAGTGGTTGGACAGCACCCCCTCTGGCCCCATTTTGTCCGTGCCGCAGCATGAATACCCTCACCGTATGCCAAGTCATCCCCCCCATGACTGATATTTGCTTTGTTTCCCACATGTGTTCAGGGGTTACTTCTGGAAGAATCTCAAGCCCAAGCTGACAATCAACAGCGGCGACACTGTGACAGTAGAAATGGTGCGCATTGCATGCACGCAAAGAGAGCTGCGTTTTAGGTGCAGTCCCAAGGCGGTTTGCAATCCAGCTACATCGTGCGGGCAGATAGACACTTCCCAACATGCGAATGGTGACCAGCAGCCGCACCTCGAGCAGGGTTCCCTGCATGAGCAGTGTTCCCTGCATGCATTGTGTGTTTGCACCGTGGACTCATTGCCATGCCCAAAGTCGCCATCTCTCCGTTGGGGGGAGGCTCCCTTAAAACATAAGCACCCTGCCACACAAGTACCCTACCGCAACCTGTCCCCTTTTCCCACTGCCAGGTCACCCACCATGCGGGTGACGACTACGAGAAGATGATCAAGGTTGCAGCCCCTCTTGTTGTGGCAAAACAGCCTCTCATACACCACATGCAGCATGTGTCCAGCGGCGCAGCGGGCCTACAGTTGTTCTGGGTGCAAGCGCATGCATCGCTCTGCTAATATGCCGCTGAAGGCCAGCAGGGGCATCGTGTGACTCGTTCACACCCTTCACTAATGTTGCACTGGTTATTCAGCGGTGTGATAGCATCTCCTTCCCCCAACATGACCATACATACACGCCTCATGTGTAGGAGTGTCGTATGAAAAGTCTGTCAAACCACCCTTGCAGGGCGACCCGGGGATTGAGTCGATCTATGAGTGGGGGGCCTCACTGTCCATCCCCATGCGTGGCGCGACGGGTACAGGCGACGGTGTGCACGTGCTGACAGGGCCTATTTATGTGAGGGGCGCTGAGAAGGGCGACGTCCTACAGGTGAGTCATGAGGCACCCTTGATGTTGCGTCTTGCCAATATGCATTGCAGGCAGCACACGGATACGTTACTTCCCTGTTATTGACACACAGCAAGCGCAACAGGTGCAGTGCAAGTGCAATATTGCATCATTGTTCAGGCACCAAAACCTGCGGCCCGCCCGGATGCACGCTTGCTCAGCCCCAAGCTTGTGCTATGATGCTGGTTGCATTTGGACCCGCACACATCAACGTTGTGTGTGGGTTGCAGCAAACACTCAGTTGCTCCCGCTCCCATCAGATTGACATCCTGGACTTGTGGCCTCGCCCAAACCCTGCAAGCGGAAAGACCTTTGGCTCCAATGCTGCGGCTTGGTGGTGGGTTGCAGCGCAGTCACTGACCAAGGGATGCACCCGCAAGCCTGGATGGGTCACGTTGATATTGCCTTTCATCGAGTGCCTGACAATCCATGATGTCTCAGAAACACCCACAGGGTTGGAGTGGACAAAGCAGCATGCATGCACCCATCACTCACACCCACGCCCACAAGCCCCCACCCACGCACCCACCATGTTGTGCAGCACACATGCATGCACTAACGCACAAGCGAGCGTGCACGCGCGCACGTACACACTATTCACACACACTCACTCACACACACACGCACACGCTTACATACGCACGCACACACACACACACACACGCGCACACACGCACACAGACACACACCGGCGCACGCATGCACGCGCACACAAGCACGCACGCACGAACACACCACAAACACAATACAGGGGTTACCAGTACCGGCTGCCTTACAAGACTGGACAACAGAAGCGCGAGTTCGCAACTATTTATGAGGCAAGCATGCATACAACAATAAGTTCTCACACTTGCCTTCCATGCACACTCACAACATAAACAGTGATAATAATTCTGCCACGATCTGTCTGCTCTTCACTACACGTATGATTCAAATTTTCCTTGACGAGTGCAATGCACTGCAGTACGCTCTGGGTGCTCGTGCACTTGCCATCCAGCTATGTGAAGCGCTGCGCCGTGGGCCAAATAGCATGCTGTGCGTGCTCTTGTGTTCCTTTCCGCCGCCCATGCATGCCCGTGTGGGGCCATGCACGATGCACTTGGTGCAGCTGGGACAGCAATGTGGCTGGCACTGTCTTCCCACTCCTCTGCAGGTGATTAAGGCGCCTGACGGCAGCATCCTGTATGCCCAACCCGACTACCAGTTTACGGTAAGACGACTGCACGCTGGCAGGCGGGACGGGCAGCAATTTTTCTCATCTGTGTTGCTGAAGTCAATGTCAGAGACCATCAACTCATGCTCATGCCTTGCGCCGTCTAGCTTTGTTGAGCCGCGGGTATCCCTGCTGTTCTGATTGTGAGCCAATCCCGATGATCGCGTGTGCTCACAGTATGGCAACACCCCAGCCTACAAGGGTCCCCTGAGCCCCTCATGCGTGCCCAAGAGCGGAGTAGTGCCCGACAGTCTGGCTGTCAATGGCACATCCCCCAAGTGTGAGTCCTACATGGAAGACTAAATAATCAGCTGTTTTCATTCCACGGTTCAACCAATGCTCATGGACAACCCAAACTTTGCCTTCTTCTGGTATTTGTTTGATGAAATGCCATTATTGAAAGTACAGGGCAGGAGCCCTCCAATACCTTGGGTTGCTTGCAACTGGTGCCCCTTGGGTTGTGCAGTTTCCCCGCCAAGCCTCAACCTGTAATGTGCATGCAGGGATCGCTGCCACAGTAGTGCTAGCAATATATCATTGCTAGCAGCGCGGCACTGCACACAAGAAGATGCCACGCTCTGCATGCCAGCACACTCACCCCCTCAATACCGCCAAATTCTTCTTGCATTACAATCTTGTCTCATGGACAACCCAGGGTCTTTCAAGGAGTACGTTTTTGCTCCAGGCGTGCCTGCACCATGCGTTGCTGGCAAGCAGCAGTGGACCGGTGAGCTTTCCTGCTCCGTCTTCTGCTTGCCTGCTCAGGGCACATGTCCATAATTGCATGGTGGCAGTCCCTACGACCTTCTTGTTTATTAGGAGCCACACATTTCAGCAACCACGTCATTTTTGTCCACCACGCCAAGCGTCCAGCTGTGCTGTCCGGTCTGATTCTAATCAACGCAACCCCCACGCCCTTCAGGCTACCAATACCCGGGCATTATCACCAAGCATCCCACTGGCACTGAGGATTACTCAATCAGGGGCAAGTTCAAGGTCCCTGTCAACCTGGTGGGTAACTATCATACACCATCAGATTACGGGCGGTAGGGTCACTGGCCAAGCCCTCGACTTTAGAGGGAGGAGGGGCACAAGTGGAGTTGCCAGACAACGGGGGTGGGTCATTTCTTGTTGGATCAAAATGAGACTGAGACTCTGGGGGTTTGCGAGGTAGCAAGTGACCGCACGGGGTGCGTCAGAGCGAGCATGGCCTCCAAACACCTGCATGTTTCCCCCTCATGCAGCACATTGGCAACATCGGTCTGGTCCCCGACACCAACATGGCCGTCAACAGTATTCCGCCCATGAAAACAGGCGGTGAGAAACGCAACAACAGATTTCAGGGGGCTCAAAAAGAGCCATACAGCATGGGTATGACGTCTTGCTCTTTCCTGCCACTGCTCATCAGGCGTCTCACTGCGGAGCTCTCGAGCTCACCTGCCTTTGAATACATGCAGCCCTTGCTAACGCCTACCTTACTTTGTTTGTCACACGCAAGGTAACATGGACAACCGCCGTATCGGCAAGGGCGCCACCCTGTACCTGCCAGTCGAGAATGCCGGGGCCCTCCTCATGATGGGTGAGGGTGCTGCCTGCACATTGTGTGTGTGTGTGTGTGTGTGTGTGTGTGTGTGTGTGTGTGTGTGTGTGTGTGTGTGTGTGTGTGTGTGCCCCCGGTGTTGTATCACGCGCATGCGCCCACGGCCCAGCATTTAATGCATTTGTTGTCAGGACATTACCTGTGAATTCTGTTTTTGCAAGTTGCATATGTCACAATATTCCAATTCTGTGCATGGCCAGCCACAGAGTGCAAGGAGCTCCAATTCTGTGCATGGCCAGCCACAGAGTGCAAGGAGCTGGCAAATACATAGGCACCAGGCAAGGCAGCCATTGCCAGGGGGGGAGGATTGCGTGAATCAGGCGGCAACCACAACCCCGCACAACCAAGCAACAACAATGGCTGAAAGGCCGCAAACAAGCAACATGACCCAGTTTGATTTAGCAAGTTGTCTGTCATTGTTTTCTTGCCTAGGTGATGCTCATGTTGCACAAGGTGACTCGGAGCTGGATGGCACTGGTGAGTGAGACCTCGCACCGCCCCAACGGCTGATGGCACTCGTCGGTGTTGACCAGCACAGGCTGCAGGCTGTTGGCCAAGCTCCTGAGTGTATTGTAGTGAAGTTTGCTTGAACTGCGTATGCACAACCTGCGCACACCAGGCTCCAGTTGACAAAAGATCGTCTTGGTTTAGTTACATGTGAGCTGGGACCTTCGCAAGAAGATAAATTCCGTGCGTATCAGCCAAGGTGAATTGTGACCTTCCGTGCACCTCCACAACAGTGCCCCCTGCATATGAATGCCCATTTGCACCCCTCAGGCATCGAGACATCCGTAAACGGCAAATTCAAGATCACACTCCACAAAAAGGCTAATCTGCCTGCTTTTGTCAAGGGCTTGGACTTCCCCCTGGTGGAAAACGCAGGGGAGTGGGTGGTGCTTGGCTATGCGTACAAGGCAAGTATACGTGTGAAACCTGTCTGAAGGTCGGGCATTGCACCTTCGAAATGGGTCCACCTATGCAAACTGTGTGTGGCAGCGAACTCCTGCCTGCCTGATGCAGGGCAAGGGACGGAGGGCATGCAAATTATGAGCAGAGGCCGACATGCTGGTCGCAAGGCCTCGTGCTTTTCACAAGGACCTGACCTAATGACTAAATGACCATCATTACAAGCATGTCACCTCTTTTGACGTCCCCCTTTCACAGGACTACCTTGCCGAACTGAAGAATCCCCAGAGTGCAATTTTCTCTGAGGGCGGCTCCTTGGACAAGGCCATGACGGGTGCGAGATGTGGCAATGCCAAGGGTTTATGTGCCGCTTTGCAGTAAGTTTTGGATGAACTGCTGCATAAATATGTTGCTGCGCATGGCGCTCCAGTTTTCAACACCCTGTATCCAACCAATGCTGGGGCCACCGGCCTTTCACACAACAGGGGCGTACAAAAATGCTCGTGACTGGCTGATGCGCTTCAAGGGGCTCACTGAAGACCAGGCCATCACCCTGCTGACTGTAGCTGGCGATTTCGCCATCACCCAGGTCGTCGACGGCAACTGTGAGTCCAGCCAATGTTTCTGCTGCCAACACCAAAACCCCCCCACCCCAAACCTAACTCCACCCCTACCCCTTCCAACAACAACAATAAAAACACTCACAACATTCATACCACAATGATCACTAACGACACCACACAACAGCACAAACAATAAATTGCAATGCTGTCAGCTCAACCACACGTGTGTTCGTCACGTGTGCCCCACCCTTGCGCTGGGCAATCTGCCCATCGTGTAGCAGTACTGCTCATGCACGCAGTCAGTGCATTTGATTGGCTGCGCTATTCATCGCAACGCTGGGTTTTGCAACCCCTTCAACTTGCGCTGTGCACAACTGCAAATGCTCGCTTGGGCCATGCGTGCGCACGGAGGTTCATCCACCAATGACATCACACCATCGTTTGCAGGGGGTGTGCACGTGGTCATCCCCAAGTATGTCTTCAGCAACCCCAAGGCTGCATTCAAGCCTGCAACCAAGTGTGGCTCATCTCTGCCAGCGTAAACGAGATGCGGTTTGCTGCAACAGCTGATATCAAGGCGGGACAGGAGACAAATTTTTGTGAGGGTGTGCGCTTCAAGGGTCTTGGCACACGTCGTGCACGGCCTGCAGGGGCAGCGGCAAGGACAACAGTACGCCTCGGCGCACAAGCAGCTGAGCAGGCGGCCGGCTAGCGGGTGGCTTGCAGCGGTTGATTGCTCCACTTCTTGGGGTGTCACCCCTTCCGCACGAACCCGCCTGCTCAATGTAATTGTATTCCTGCTCATTGTAATTGTATTATTGTATACATGTAAAGTTACACGAGAGACTGACGACCCCTGCGCAGATGCGGCAGCCCGAGCCCGCCCCAGACACGGCGTCGTCGCCAGCATGTGGTGCAATAACACGCTAGCAACCGGAACGAGGCCCCCAGCCCCTCCAGGACTTACGAGGGAACCCCGCCCCCGCCGAGGGGCTGTAGACCGGGCGCAAAACACCGCGCAATGCCGTTTGAGAGCGAGCAGTGATCTTTTGCGGGACCGTGAGCAGGGCTGCGGCTGCGGAGAAACCTGGGAAATCCGCTTTGGCCCGAAGGCCGACGCCTGACCAACCTGCCAGGCCGGCACGCCCGCCGTGTCTGCGCGAGGCCACCATCAAAGCAAAACCGAGACAAGATCACGTGTAAGAGCAGATGATACTAAAGGACCTGAAAGCAAAGCAACTGCGTGCCCCCCACAGCTACGTCGGCCCTTGCCCTGCGCTGCCTGCCCCTGGCTGCCGCCGGCAGCGCGGCCGGCGCCGAAGGCGCCCTGAACAGAGCAAAGGAACGCGAGAGCGTTACTGAGCCAAGAGAAGGACCACCCCACCAGGCGAGACGAACGAGCGACCAGCCCGCCGCCCCCAGACAGAAAGAGAAAAAGCGCCGCGAAACGCTGCTGTGCAGGACAGCAGACGAACCGAAAGCCCAGAAAGAGAAAAAGCGCCGGGCCTGCTGCCGGGCTGCAGAAGGCCCGCCCCACAGGCGGCAGCCCAGCGGGCAGTAGCTCGGGCAAAGGTGCGGCGCCGACGGCGCAGGGCCTCGGCGCCGCTGACCAGCCACCATCGGCGGCCCCGCCGCCGCTACCACCGCTGCCGCCTCCGCTGCCGATGCCGCCACCGCCGTTGTGGCCGCCGCCCTCCCGAACGCAATCGGCTGCCGCAGCCTACGCCTCGCTGTCGTCGCCGCCGCAGCAGCAGCAGCCTTGACGCCTCCCTGTTGCCAGCGTCACCGCTCGCGACCCTCATGTCGAGCTACCACGCACCCTGCCCCTGAAACATTTGCAGGTCACCAGCAGGCAGCCCAACCCAGCGTGCGGCGGAGCTTTTTTTCTACATGTGAAGTTACATGAGAGACTGACGACACCCGCGCAGATGCGGCCGCCCGAGCCCGGCCCCGCCGGGGACCGTACACTGGGCGCAAAATACTGCGCAATGCCAAGTGAGAGCGTGCAGTGACCATGGTGATAGCAGGGACACAAGCACGGCAGCGGTGACACCCCCTCCGCCCCGACAGCAGGCCAAGCCTGGAGGGCGACACATGCACGATAAGATCAAGCCCTGCATGGATCGTGAGCTCACTCCCCCTCGGCCCGGGCCGCTTTCGAGGTGGGGGGACAGGGTGAGCCAGACGTCGGCCTTTGGGCCCAGCGGTTTTCCCGGGTTTCCGCGCAGCCGCAGCCTTGCTCACGGTCCCGCAATGATCACGACTCGCTCTCAAGTGGCATTGCGCGGTGTTTTGCGCCCGGTGTACGGCCCCCCGGTGGGAGCGGATTTTTTTTAATAGACAGTCGGTTACACGGGGGTAGCGAGGTGCCGAGCACCTGCGTGCAACCTAAATATTAACAGGTGAGCTGTGGCCATGTGCGAGGGAGCCCAACG
>NW_014013315.1:31589-32195 GCF_000611645.1 Monoraphidium neglectum | reverse complement strand
GTCCCCGCCCCCGCGCACCGCGCCGTCCCGCCCCCCAGGGCCGCTCTGCTGTGCGGCTGGCGCCCTTCATAGCGGAGGAGGGCCTGGAGGAGGAGATGTGGTTCCCCCTGGGCCGCGGCACATGGACCAACCCCCAGGGACCGGTGCGCTGCAAAACAGGCCACTGGCCACCGCAGCGCCACGCCTCGCCGCGGCCGCTCGATTGCTCAACAACCATCTCTCGGCATGCGCCGCGCGGAGGGGTCCGCGGCGCCGTCCGCCGCTTCCGCTCTGCCGGCCGCCTCGCGCGCTTCGACTCCTGTTGCAAGTGGGCAGCTCCCTTTTCTTTCTTCGGCGCGGCCCTCACTCGTGTGCCCCCCGCCGCTGCGGCCGGCCGTCGCGCCGCCCCCCGACCCTGCCCCGTGCGCGCGTGCTGCAGGGCAAGGGCGAGGGCATGGTCAAGCTTGGGCTGCAGTACCAAACGATCCAGGCCCTTACAAAGCCGGCGGCAGTCCAGGCGGCCAGGAAGGGGCTGCTGCTGGTGGGGGTGCTGGGGGCCAAGAACCTGGCGAGCTCCAAGGGCAACAACGTGAGCCAGGGGGGACGGGGGGTTGGTTGGGGCGGGGG
>NW_014013315.1:30848-31402 GCF_000611645.1 Monoraphidium neglectum | reverse complement strand
GGGGTTGGTTGGGGCGGGGGCAGACGTGAGGAATGCTCGTGCAGCCTGTGCAGAGACGTTCGACATGGGTTCAGCGGCACCCGGCAGGCTGATCCCCACGCTCTGTGTTACTCGCCGCAAGCCGTAGCGCTGTGCTTGGTTTCGCCCGTGCATCCACAACCAGACGCGCAGGCGTGCGCACGTGCACAAATGCACTCGCGTAGTCTGGCACACGCACGCATAATCTCACGCACATGCACGTGTATGCGTGGGCCCCACGCAGGCGACGTCTTTTGTGAAGCTCAAGCTGGGCAAGCAGGAGGGCAAGACCCCCCTGGTGTACCGCACCCGCGACCCGCGGTGGACCTACGACAACAAGTTCACGTTCTATGACGTCACCCTGGCGGTACGCGCGGCCGCGGCACTCAGCAACCGTGGGCAGGGGGGGGCAGATGGGGGCCAGCGTGCGCGGCGCGTGACCGGGCTATCTCCGGAGCATGCTCACAAAGCTGCAAGCCCTCTCGCGCGGCTTTTTCGCCCCCCGCCTCAGCCTCCCGTCACCCTCCGCCCCTCCC
>NW_014013315.1:12008-30328 GCF_000611645.1 Monoraphidium neglectum | reverse complement strand
CCCCCCGCCTCAGCCTCCCGTCACCCTCCGCCCCTCCCTCCAGCGCGCCCCCCCGCAAACCGCAAGTCCCATGCTCACCCGCCACCCGCCACCCGCAACCCGCCCACTTGCCCCCCCCCCCCAAAAGGACGATCTGGTGGTGACTGTCATGGAGCCGGGCCTCATAAATGACGAGCTGGGGACCCTCACCATCAAGCTGCCAGACGTGTTGGACTCGACCATGGTGGGCTTTGACCGACGTTTGACCGACCGCACCCGGTATTGAATGATGTGCACCCGTGATTCCCCATTTGTTCAACATTGCACACTTGCTGCCGTGCTTGTCACATGGCTGACTTCCAAAGGGCACGTTTGCTGCCTTCCGCATCCGCCCCTTCCTGTGTCGCAGCCACCGGCTGGCCCTTGCTCCCGCTGCCCTCTCTTGGGCACCTCATGGCCGGCCGCGGCTGGCCTGCACCGCAGCGCACCGCACCGCCACCGCCGCAGGCCTGCGCCATGCACCCAGTTGCGCCGCGCCTCGGCCCCCCGCACCCACTCACGCCCACCCGAAACGCCACTGCACACCCCCCCCCCCCCAGGTGTCGCGGTGGACTGGGCAGGAGCAGGCGGGCTACCTCCACAAGACACTGCCCCTGGGGGACGGCGACGGCGGCATGCTCGAGATCGAGGTCGAATTCCTGCCGTGAGTCGCGCGCCGGCATGCCGCACACCCGTTGTGGCGTCCTCGCCCTGTTCCCACACGTGGCAAACAGTTTGCTTGGAGGCGGCGTGGTTGCAGCCCAAGCTCTGGCCATGTTGCAGAGCCGGTTTGCTGCTTGCTGTTGGGGCGGCCGCCCATGGTGGCGCCCTGCAAGAGGGCCTTGCCGCCCCGCTGCGGGCAAAGGGCAGAACGGTATCGCACCAAGGCCGCCTGCCCAACAAAACACACTCACACGCGTACACACATGCCTCCCCCCCTCACACACACGCACACACACGCACACACACACACACACACACACCGGGCACTGGTCATTGGCCACCCCTCCCCGCAGGCACTGGTGATTGCCGCCTGCTGCACACGGCACAAGGCGCACGCAGGGACCACACTGCACACTCACTGCACATGGCGCGGCGGCCCTTCCGGTGCGCACCGCCGCTCCTTATTCGCCTGCAGCGCTGCAAGCCGAGCGCCGCCCCCGCAGGCCAGCCGTCCTTGGGACCTGCATGATTTTCGCGGCGCCATGTGGCGGCGCGTCTCATTCAACTGCACACCGATGCACAAAGTACGCACATGACCTTTGGGCGTGCAGGCGGGGCAGCAAGGCTCCCACACGCCCAGCACCCGCCGCGCCCTCGACGCCCAACAAACGCTTGTGTACATATTGCGGCACGCCTTTACCCCGTGCGACGACGGGCGGCGCCGTGGGTTTGTTGCAAAACCTGCTGTTTTACCCGCATATCGCGACGGGTGTTGTGGAGAGTGGCGCAGTGCGCGGAAGACCCCTGGGTCGAGGACACGTGACTCAATCGTCGGCCTGTTTCTTTTTCGCCTTGCTTGTGTTGCGCTTTTCATTTTGTTGACGCAGCTCCCGGCGTCCTGTACGCGGGCCGCTGTATTCATGACTATTGGTAGCTCGTAATCAATCCCTCAAGTGCTGTCACGCACCTCACACACAAAGGGGTTGTGGTGTTGGGTCTTCACGCTTGTAACAATCTGCATCAAAGGCAGGCGAGTTAGACTGCAAGGATCCAACACAGTGAGTCAACTGAACGGGTCACGATATGCCTTGCGCAGAGGCGCCCTTTGCCTACCTGTCTGCTGCCAGCGCTCAAGGGCCCGTGCGCAACAAAATCGTTCAAAGTGGCACTGGCTGGTCAAGCGCAAAAGAATACTCTCAACTGGATCCTGTACCTGGCCACCCAAAGTGACGTGGGCTGACTACAAGAATCAGCTCCAGTCTCCGTTGTCACCTGGCTCACTTGATCACAGCACGGGCAGCATGCGGTGGCCAGCGGGAAGCGGGCGGGAAGGGCTTAGCGAGGCCACATGCAGGTGTGCTGCTGTACACCAGCGCGCGCAGCTAGACATCTTCACATCGATCCAACAATAGCGAGCACCTTGTCGACAAGTTCTCTCAGGCTTTGTAGAACTGATCTGAGCACAGGGCCTCGCATAGCAGCAGAAATGAGCGGCTACGGGCAGTTCAACACGACTGCGGACCTGGGTTGTGAGTACACCTGCGGACAGTGCGGCGTGGACACGCGCCTGAAGTCGGGGGAGCCCATCCAGTGCAAGGAGTGCGGATACAGGTAAAAGACATCAGTAGAATTGAATCCATGTATCGACTGGTGACCGGTGCTGGGACGGCAGGGCGTATGCACGCCTTGAAGCGCTGCCGTCCCGCCGCCGCCGCCCGCTGCCGCTGCGCATCTGTACAGCGCCAGCCCCTGAACCTCCCTCGCCTTCAAATCAACCTCAGAATCCTCTACAAGAAGCGGACAAAGCGCGTGGTGCAGTTTGAGGCGAGGTGATGGGGCTATCGAGCAGCAGCTTTGACTTGCAGCGCTCGACAGCAGCTTCACGCCATGCACATCAACTTGGTGCGCTGAACAAGCACACATCGGAGCCGCCATCACTGTTCGCGGTCACCTCATTCAAGCAGTCACAGCGTCTGTGACTGCTTGGGTGCACGTGTGGGGCACCGCAGCAGTTGCTACTACTGCAGCATCAACAGTTTGGCGGCGCCATTTTGTACATGACCACCCGCTGTTCGTATTTTTCGTGGCTGGAACCCGAACGAGGAAGGTTATGCAGGTCACTACGCAAATGTGTAACCGCAGAACCCCTGCATCAGTGTTGTGGCGTTTGGTGGCGCCAAGGGTACAAGCTACAGGGGGCAGGCAGCCGCTATTTGTACAGGGGCGCACCCACAGCAGCGGGCAGCGGGTGCAGCGAGGCGCAGGCAGGGAGCGTGCGCGCGCGTTCTAGCTGATTGCAGGGGCCGCATGCACGGGCGGCATGGCAGCGCAAGCCGCAGCAGCTCGAAATTGCGGCGGGGGCAAAACTGTTCGGTGCACCGCTGGTTGAGAAACCCTGGGTGTGTGCAAGCCCACCCCTGGGGCTAGGAGAAGGGGCGACGCACGCACGGTAGGGTGGCGCAGCCGCCGAGGCCACAGGCCGCAAAAACGGCCAGCCACCCGCAGCAGCCCGCAGTGTGGCGGCGGGCCCACTCTGTCTGATGCCAACTAAGGGGGCGCCTTGGCCTGGTATATGAACTTGTAAATGCTGCTGAAGTCCAGCGGGCCGCTCTCCGCGGTTGCATCCACGACCTGGGCCAAGGTGCGAGTCGACGTCGCGGCGCAGTCGCACAGCATGACGCGTGGCGTAAGAGCACGCCAGCGGGTGGGCCGGCCAGCGCACGCAGCGCAGGCGGGCCACTGGACGGGAGGTTCACCGCGCACGACAGCCCCCAGTGGACCCCCCGCAGTCTGCGCCATGCGATCAGCCGCGTCCCCCTGAATGCGCCCACCGTGCGGTAGAGCTGGGCCACGTTTTGGGCCATGGGTGCGGGGCTGCTGGTGGCGGAGGCCAGCTGCATGGCCAGGCGTAGGTCCTTGAGCATCAGCTGGTGGGGCGACAGAGGCACACAGACAAACAGAGTGGAGAAAGGAATTGGGAGTGGCGTGATGCGTGAGGCGGTGAGGCGAGGCGAACATGCGCCACAGGGGGCAAGCAGGCACACTCATGCCTGAATTGATTGACCAGTGTAAGCCGGTGTGGGTGCACAGGTGGCATGCGTCGCGAAGCCATGGGCTGATAACGGCAACGGCAGACGAAAACGCAGCCAGGCAGAGGCGCCCGATTCACACGGGGTCTCTCGTTTTGTTGGGCTTGAAGGCGGCGCTCGGTGGTTCAAGGGCTGCACGCCGGCAGGGCGCGCACCCCTTGCAGCATGCAGCACATCCCTGGCGCCCGCAGGAGGGCGCCGCACCTGAGCGCTGAAGCCGCCGGCGTAGCCCTTTGAGGACGGCACGTCAGGCATCACACCCTGCGGCCGGCAGCGCAAGGCGTGTTGGGTTGGGTGGCGTGTTGGGTTGAGTGGGCCCCCGGTGACGTGGGGGCTCAGACCGAGGACCAAAAACAGGCATGCGGCATGCACCATTATGTCTGCATCTCCATTCAGCGCCCTCCCCATGCGCCGACCCCTGCATCCAGCGGGCAGCACACAAGCAACGGGAGCGAGCCGCTGCCCACCGGCACTGGGGAGTAGCACTCAAGGGACCAGCAGCGCGCGCTGCTGCCGTTCATGACAGCAGACAGCTGCTTCGGGTCTAGGCCCAGGGACGCCCCCAGCGCCAGCGCCTCGCTCACGCCGGCCATCTGTATCCCTGCGCAGACGCGCAGGTGCGTTTCAGCGGGACGAGCGGGCGCCGCGCGAGCGCCTGTCAGGGGGTGCGGCGGACCTTCACACGCAACGAGGGCAGGCGAGCGCCCAACCATCTACGCGCAGGTGCGAGCTCAAACGCTGGGGGCCGTCTTGCAGGAGACGAGGAAGCTGGGCAGGTCACCATCTTTTCCATCAAGGTTCAGCCCGCAAGGCGCAAAAACAAAAGGGCATGGGACGCACCCAGGCAGACGTTGTTGCACAGCTTGGCGGCGTGGCCCAGCCCCGCCTCCCCCAGGTGCACCACATTGGTGCCCATTGCATCAAGCAGCGGCCGCGCGGCGGCGACCGCCTCGGTGGGGCCCCCGACCTGGCGCGTGTGGCGTGTGGCGCGTTGTGTGGGGTGTGCGATGTGCAATGCATGATGAGAGGCGCGCGGTGGGGGCAAAGCAGGGTGCCGGGGAGTGTGGGCGTGTGTGGAGCGATCAGAGCAGGCAACGTCGCAGGCGTGTCTCGTTGGCTGCGGGCGTGCGCAAGCGTCTGATCCCACTTCGGACTGCAGGATTCACGAGCCCAAAAGGCAACAACGCCAAGCGGGGCTTGCGCCCACAGCCAGGCTTGCGCCCACAGCCAAGGCCGCCTTGATCTCATAACAGGGCGCCATTGCGCTGCTGGGGTCACCCCCCTCCCAGCGCCCACCATGAACGTGAGCGTTGCGTTGCTGGCGGCCAGCACGCCGCCAGACACAGGCGCGTCGATCAGGCGCGGCGTCGGCGCCGCGTGCGCGAGCCAGGGCATGTCGGTGCGCGGCGCCTGCGCAGCCAGGCGGTGGCGTGCGACGCGCTTCGCCAGCTCTTGGGTATACCTGTCCGAGGTTTGGTATGAGGGATCACGAGGTTCAAGAAACGGGTCCAGCATACGCGGCGGCGGCTCTCAAGCCGGCGAAGAGGTCAGAGGACGGCGGCGACCAGGCTGGGGCGTTGCTGCCCCTGATCGGGCGCGGGCGCGGGGTCACGCAGACATAGCCGCATCTCACGCAGCCGCAGCTCGTACGGCCGCGGCTCGCTCGACCATGCTGGCAACGTTGCCCCGCATCATTGAGGCCACTCACAGCGGGGAGATGGTGCTGCAGTCGATGAGCAGCGGCGGCTGCAGCTTGCCCGCGCGCAGCACGCCGTCCGGGCCCTCAAACGCGTCCTGCACGTGCTCCGTGGACGGCAGCATCGTCAGCACAACCGACACACCTGCTCCCGGGCGGCGATTGATCGGAAAGGGGGAGCATGGCTGTCGGGCGCAGCAGGTTTGCAGGTTTGGGCGGGGGCGGCGGGGGCACAGGGCGCGCAAGCCAGGCGACACTGCCGCGCAGGCAGCAGCTTCGCTGCCTGCTGCAGCACTTCATAGACAGCTCTGACCCGTTCGTTGGCAATGGGGGGGGCGGGCCACTCAGCCTCCCTGGACTGCCACCAAATGAGAACATCAAATGCCCCTCGAAACCCCATCATCACACATGCAGATGGTCGTTTGCTGCCGTCACGACTGCATTAACCACGCCTAAGTGCCTACCCGGGGTTTCAGCGATCTCCCGCGCTGACTTGGCCGCCCGCGCCCCCAGCTGCTCCAGCTTCGCCACAGCTGCTGGGTTGCGGTCAACAACGATGATCTGGTGGCCCGCACGTATGAGCGACGCCGCCATGGGGCCCCCCATGTTGCCGACGCCGATGAAGCCTATTGTCTGGGACGCTGCCGCCGGCCGTGGCGCCGCCGCGCTGGCGGTGCGGGGTGGGGCACCGCCCGGCGCGGGCGGCGCGGCGGGCGGGCCCCAGGTGGAGATGGCGCGAGCAGCGGCAGGGGCAGCCGCGCGCATCAGCGGCGGCTGCAAGGCACCCAGAGACGCCGCACATGCTGCCAGGGCGCTGCGTATCACAGCCATTGGCGCCGGTGCCGCAGTGCGCCGCGCGCCACCCCGACAGGCGGGCCGTGCACGATGGAGCTCGACGCAGCGCCGCTGCAGCAGAGTAACACAGTGGCTATCAAGTAAGAAGTCTCTCTACGTACACACCAACACACTTGCGCCTATTAATAGAAGCCCTTGAGCGAGTGCTGGCGTGGCCAATGGTGTCGACGCGGCCCTTGTACGATGATTGTATGCAGCATCGGGCGCAATCACGACTGCAAGATATATCTCGTCACCAACCACGTGTTGACCACAGTGCTGATGTCGGCGTTCCAGATCTCACCCCGGCACGGTCACCGCCGCACTTGTCGCGCATCGGATCATGCAGCGGTCAACAATTTACAACCATCGGAGACCTTGAAGTGGCGCGCAAGCAATCATGTCGATGCTTCCGCTGCTGCCTGTGCACGCTCGCCTGTCCCCCCACCCCGCTTAGGACGCACAGACGCTTACAGGTGCGGCCACCTGAGCCAGGTGACCCGCGGTTCGGCGAAGCTATTTTGAAATGTACATGACTTACTTTTCAAGACTTGCAGCTGCGCCAGGTTCCAGACACATGCAGCCATGGCTGTTGCGGCATCAACATAGTGACCACGACGCTTACGACGACAATGCACCCGCTGCCGCGCGGCGTTCAAGCGCGCTGGCCGCGTCCTTGTGTTACCCGAGCGGGGCCAAAGTTCGCTGTCATCCCCACGCCTCCATCCCGCCGCCGGCGGCCCCGCCGCAGCTAGCCCAGGTTCGGCCACAGGCCCATGACCGAGTAGCCGCCGTCCACCGCGAGCGTCTGCCCGGTGACGTACGACGCGGCCGGCCCCACGAGGAACGCCACCACCGCCGCAACCTCGGACGGCTCCGCGACGCGGCCCAGGGGGGTGCGCGCCAAGACCTTGGAGCGGAACTCCTCGTTCTGCAGGACCTGCGGGCATGGGTACAACGCGGCATGCAGTGTTCAGCAAGCTGACAAAATACAAGCCTGGACGTCACCGTGGACGGGCATGCGCAGGGTGAGTCCCATCGGCAGTCAGGGCGCTGTCAGCGTGCGGCTGGTGGAGTGCCACGGTCCTCGTCCGTGCGCCCTTGTGCGGCGGGTGTCCTGGCCCGACCCCATGCACACCTGGTTGGCCAGGGGTGTCGCCGTGTACCAGGGCGCCACCGCATTGGTCCTTATCCCGTCCGCTGCGGCGCGTCCCAACCCGAGTGTGCCAAAGCGAGGCGCGAGGTCAGTGGGGGGGAAAGACGGCAACAGCCGCATGCCCTGCTGGGCAGGCCGTTGCGCGCGTCCGCTCCTTGGCCACGCTGATTGCGGAGACTGCATCTGGGGGGCGCCCGTGGCGCTCCTCACCTGCCCACTCCACCGCGAGGTTCTTCGTCAGCTGGTTGAGGGCCGCCTTGGTCTGAGAGTTGCACGGGCGAAGGTGTGGTTCGCAATGGGAAGGTGTTGACCGCGTTGCTTAGACACGAATGATTACGAGGACACGACCCAGGTGCCAGCCGCAGGTCTGCCTGCCAGAGGTCCAGTCACTCCCTCACTCAGGCTGCACGCGCAAGCGAGCACTTGGTCTGGCTGCAAGCCTGCGGCACGGCGCCTGGTGGCCTGGAGGCAGGGGGCGCACCATCGCGTATGGTGTTCCAGAAAACATGCCTAGAGGGCCCCCCGCGACGGAAGAGTTGAACACCACGCTCGCGCCGCCGCCGGCCGCCTTGAGCAAGGGGTGCGCCAGCTGCGACAGGTGGAAGGCTGACCGGAGGTTGGTGGTCAACACCCAGTCAAGATCATCGGGGGTGATATCCACACAGGGCTTGCGTATGTTGGTGCCGACGTTGTTGACTGCAGGGCAGGGGTGCGGGGAGTGCGTGTGTATAGAGGCGGGTTTGTGAAGGCGCAGCAGAGTGAGTGCTGGCGGCACAGCCAGGATGCGTGACGCCTCAGATGGTGGGTGAATCGCAGCCGCGCCGTCTTGATTGCTGCATGCTGCAGCGGCAGTGCCGCTCACTCAGCACGTCGAGCTTGCCGCCAAACGCCGCCGACACCTGTGAAAACACAGCGAATAGCGGTTGCGTGCCGTGCCTGAGGTACGCTCTCCAATTGAAGGGTCGCGCAAGGAGTTGGCGGCCAGCCGCCTGGCGCCAAGAGCTTGGCTGTCAGCTGCCGCATTCGCAGCCGGCTGCTGCGCGGCTCGCGGGGCACCGCGTGCCCGTGTGTGTGCGGCGCACCAGCCGGCCGTGCCCTGCGCACGCGGGAGGCTCCACGCACCCTGACGATCAGCTCCTCGCACTGCCGCCGCTCTGAGACGTCTGCCACGGATCCCTGCGCGGCGATGCCCTGCGCCCGCAGGTCGGCCAGCGCTGCGCCGAGCTCATCCGCGTTGCGGGAGCAGATGTAGACCTTTGAGGAGGATCACGAGGACGCGCACCAGCGGTCAGGGGGGAGGGCGCGAGCCGATTTGCATCACATGTGTGATGGCGAAGTGGCGCGGGGCTTGCCCACGCAGCACCCAGTCGCCCCGCTGTTCTGCCCGGCGCGCCGCTCGCTTCGTGGCTCATTCCGGGCACTGCACAAGCGGCGTGACGCCATCGCCCCCGTGCCAAGTCGCACCTCTGCTCCCAAGCTGCCGAGCTCCTCGGCAATGGCTCTGCCAATCCCCTGCGCACGTGTGATGCAGCCGGCACACAAGCAGTGGGGGGCCACGATCAGACACAGTGGAGGCCACTCCCTCTCAACGCAACGCGTCCCCGTTCCAGGCTGTGGTGGTCTTGATGAAACGCACCTTTGTGGCGCCCGTGACGAGGGCTGTCTTGCCAACTAGCCCAAATCGGCGGAGTGCGGCAGAGGCGGGCGATGCCGCCGCAGTGGACGATGAGGGCTCGGTTGACATGGCCGCACGTGTGCAGAACTGGCTGCAGTTCTGGTGTCAAGAATTTCAATATCGTAAGTGCAAAGAGCAATGTGCCAGGCAATATGCTCTTGTAGAAGCCGCGGCAGGAAAATTTTGCATGACATGTTCACAGAGTCAAGTGCCAAAGCGAAGGGAGCGAGATCGGCGGGAGGTTGCAGCTGAATATGAAGGGCGTAACCTCTTACCGAACACTTTCGCTCCGAGTTTGTTGGAAGGCCCTTGTTGGGCACCGCAGGGCAGCGAGTCTCTCAACGCTCCCTCCGGGAACGGGATCAGGGGCCTTAGTACGCTTTACTCGGGCTAAAGGAGTAGTTTCTCGCCATGTGAGCTGACAACTCGGGCTTTCGGCCAAAGATCGCGGGTCTGGGCCAACAGCGGGCCAGGGTCGCCATTTTTTGTGGTGGTGTATGGCCCATCAGCGCTGCACAGGTGCTTGTGTGTAATTTTCTGCGCCTCATAAGGTCTCATGTGGCGCCTGCGAAGCCATGCCGCCACCCGCCAAATGCTGCGCGGCGCGCGCGCAGGGCGACGGTCACAACGCACTCGGATAAGGCGCCCTGGACCGACCCCAGGTGGGCGGGGATCAAGTGGACGATCTACCGCGGCGTGGCGTACGACATTTCGGGCTTCATGGACCGCCACCCAGGCGGCCAGTGGCTGATCAACCTCGCGGTCGGCCGGGATGCCACAGGTGGGGCCCCGGTCGCATCAGCTGCGGCTGGACGTTGCAGGAATGCGTGGGACGGCCACCGCACCCTGAATGACAGCACCGGTCGGCATCGCGGCGCGCAGCGCGACGCCAACACGCCCGCGGCTGCGGGCACCTTGCATGAACAGCACCGCCAGAGCCTTTCGGGCGGTTTGTCCAATTGCTGGCGGCCAGCCACGCCCGCGCATCACCACGTCGAAAGCGCCCGCCCGGCCCCACCCTGAGGCGGCCTCACATCGCCCCACATCGCCGCACGCATCTCGCACCCCGCAGCTCTCTTCGAATCGTACCACCTCCGCCACGACGTCGCGGCCGCGGTGTTCCAGAAGCTGCCCGTGCTCAATGGCTTCCCGGTCAACAGCGTGCCGCAGGCGCCGCGCCCCAACGACTCGCAGCTGTACGTGTCGATTAAGGACAGGTGCGGGCGGCGCCGGCGCCGACGCCGGTGTATCACGCGCGGCAGCGGTTTAGGGGTAGCGACGGTACGGCCCTGGAGCGGCGCGCGGCGCTTCGCAGGCGGCAGCGGTTGGGGTGCAGGGACGGCAGGGCAATGGCGGCAGAGACCGGCGGACGGCAGGGGTGCGGTGGGCTTCGCGGCCATGCGCCTGTCCAGAGAACGAGGCGCTGTGCACAGATGGGATCCTTCATGCACGGCGATCTCTTTAATGTGGCCAACGGTGGCGCTTCGCTCGCCATCCCTCGTCCTCCAAACGGCAGGGTGCGCAAGGAGGTGTTCCGCGGCAGCGAGAACCGCGGCGCCCACCGCCGCGGCAGCGAGCTGGCGGCGCTGTCCGTGCTGACCTTTGCGGTCATCACCTACTACCTCTACGCCCGCTGGACCGGATTCGTGACGGGCCTGCTGTTCGGTGCGCCCCTCGCGGCCCCTGCGCCGGCCGGGGTTGGCATGCGCCGCGCGTCTTGCCTGCAGCCGGCAACAGCATGTCCAGCGGCCCGGGCGGACGCGGCCGTGCGGGCTGGTACCATCGCCTTCGCAGCTGCGTGCCCGCTGACACGCGCGTTGCGGCCCTGCGGTCGCAGGGGTGGCTGGCGCGTGGATCGGCGTCACCATCCAGCACTGGTGAGGGGGCCGCGGTGCGGCTGGGCTCGTCCAGTGTTGTGGCACTGACTCTGCCTGCACTGAGCCGTGCTGCATCACTATCGCACTTTTTCAAGAGGGGGTGAGGTCCATCATTCTGCTCACACGCACGCCTCGACGACCTCCCGCGTCCCCCTCCCACTGTGGTCCCCTAGCGGCAACCACGGCGCCATGAGCACGGTCCCCCTGGTCAACGTGCTGCTAGGCATGTGCAACGACCTCATCGGCGGCGCCTCGCTGACCTGGCGGTACCACCACCAGGTGCGCCGCGGCCGCGTGCTGAGGCGCGCTCGGCACGCAACGCGCCACGTGGCTTTCGCAGGCGTGGCTCTCAACCTGGCGCACACCACGAGCTCCACACCAGTGCCCGCCCAGCGTGCTGCAAGGGCCCAACGCCATGATTATGCGGCTGGCCTTCTGCAGTATTCGCTTGCCCCCCACCCGGCCCTTGCTGTACGCTGTCCGCACACTACAGTCCCCTTCACCACAACAACACATGTACACATGCGCGCACACACACACTCACACCCAAACACACCTGCAGGTGTCTCACCACATCCACACCAATGACGAGGTCCTGGACGAGGACGTGTGCTCCATGTACCCCCTGCTGCGCTTCGACAACCGCCTACCGCGCCTGTGGTGCGCGCCACGCCTCCGGCGTCGGCACGGCCTTGATCAGGGACAGCCCCCTGCCAGTCGGGCTTGGTACGGCTCACTGCCCTAGGCGATGCAAGTTGCTGCTGCAAACCCGCCCACCCAAGACCACCAGTCAGCCGCGCACGCCAGGCGCCCTGCGCTCGTTTTGACCATGCTCCCCTCTGACTGCGCCGCGCAGGTTCCACCGGTGGCAGCACCTCTACGTCTGGGCGGCCTACCCGGCCCTGCACCTGGCCTTCCAGCTGGGCGACTTCGCCTCCCTCGTCACCAACAAGACCGTCGGCGCGGAGCTCCTGGGCGCCACCAAGCTCGGTGCACGGGGCCGCTGCACGCACCCACTCGCTCCCACCCGCAAGCGCCGCCACGTCAGCCTGCGGCTCCCCCCTCCCCTGCCTTGTGCCGCCGGAGGCGTTGCCCTGTCACGTGGCCGCCCCTCGCTCCCATACGCACCCACACGCCCACGTCCTCTAAACACGCGCCACGCATTCTCCCTCTCCTCGTCCACCACCACACG
The DNA here is from genome assembly GCF_000611645.1 of Monoraphidium neglectum. Taxonomy (NCBI): domain Eukaryota; kingdom Viridiplantae; phylum Chlorophyta; class Chlorophyceae; order Sphaeropleales; family Selenastraceae; genus Monoraphidium; species Monoraphidium neglectum. The sequence continues at coordinate 18,128 of NW_014013315.1, read as the reverse complement.
CACACCCCGACCCCCAGAGAAGTCCACCCTGGTCCTGGGCAAGGCCGTGCACTACGCGCTGCTCCTGGTCCTCCCCTGGGCGCTGCACGGCCCCGCCGCCACGCTGCTGGGCGCGGCCGGCTACAGCACCACGCTCTCCATCATCCTGGCCATGGTGTTCTTCGTGAGCCACAACGTGCCGCAGTCAAAGCCGCTGCCGGCGGGGGGGGACACCAAGGGCGTGCTGTACCAGGATGTGGCGGACCGCGACTGGGGCGTGCAGCAGGTGGGTGACGGCTCTGGGTGCGCCGCGCAGCGGGACGTGCCAGGCCGCCGTGGTGGGGGTTCTGTCATTGGAGGTTGCCGAGCGGGGCTCAAGCAAGCGCTCTCTGGGGGCGCTCGGGCAGGCGCATGCGTGAGCGTGCACACCCGCAGCGCTGTGGGGATCACGGCTGCGACCTGTGGCAGGGCTGGCGCAACGATTGCGGGCCTCGATGGCACCACCTCCTGCGCCGCAGATCCTGGCTAGCTGCTGCTGGGGCGACACCGTCGGCAACTTCTTCACAGGCGGCCTCAACCTCCAGGTGCGCCCGGCTGCACCCCCTCGGCTCGTTTGGGCCCGGCTTGGACATGGGTATTTCATCGCCGCTCGCCCTCTGCAAATATCTTCACCTGACAATAAAGCGCCTGAGTCCCCAGGTTAATTGGGCACTTGCCCGCCAAAAGTTGGCGTTGAACTGCGCGTGCCCATTCGCCACGCCCCGCCCTCCAAACGGCCCCCAAACTTCCTCCCGCCAGATCGAGCACCACCTGTTCCCCGCCATCTCCTTCGTGCACTACCCCGCCATCGCGCGCATTGTGCGCGACGAGTGCTTCCGCCGCAACGTGCGCTACACCCACTACAAGTCCCTGTGGGGCAACCTGTCGGGCTTCCTGTGCTGCATGAAGCAGCTCGGCTCGGCGCCGGACGAGCCGGCCGTGCGCGCGGCGGTCAGCGTCCGGGGCGCCGGCGGGAAGGCCAAGGCTACGTGAGGCTGGGGCTGGGTGGGATGCGACGGATGTTGCATCAGTGTGGGCAGGGCTGCAATGAGGGGGGCCGCGCCATGGCGCCCCTCTTGGGTGCGAGGGGCCCTGGACTGGAGCCCGCGTCAGGACTGTCATGCCCGTCGCTCCGCCTGCCCGCGCCCCCGCGCGCGCGGGCGGCCGGCGGACAGTTGAGCAATGTGGGGGCGTGTACATGCGCGCCCGCGGGCGCGGCCCGAGCCGCCTGGCCCCTTGGTTTGGCGGGGGGCGCGCCCCTGTGCGATGGTTTTGCGTTGATGCAGAGCGGTGGCTTTGCAGTGCTCACTTGGGGCGGCCCTTCGCCTGTTCGGACGCCTCTTCCAAGGGCCAAGCGACGGCGGCCACCTACGCGTGCAGCTCTTTCCGCGGTTGCCGTGCTTCACATAGAGAGTGCTCGTGCTGGCTTTGGTCGGCGCCTCCTGGCCGCTCGCCACGGGGTTGCTCCTGTTGCTGTCTTGAGCCTGCGCTCAATTGCAGAGCAGCCCGATACTGGGAACGGTGGTTCCGCTGTCGCCTCGTCTTTTTTTACCTCCACATTGAATTGCTGCAGTCAAGCCGTCAAGCCGTCAATTATTTTCGTCCGTGTGTGCGCACGTGTGCGACCCTAGGCCAAACCCCTCTCGACATCTTGCATCGAGCATCAATTGTGCTTCGTAGCCTCTGCTGTGGCGTCCGTTTCAGGCGGCGAGGCAAGCTCTGCGGGCAGGAGCCGCCTGCACCGCCCCCAGGGCGCCTCGCGACGCTCAACGTCTTCGTCCATCCCATGAGTTTCCAGGCGCTGCGCCGCTGCATCGCCGGTGCGCTCTGACTTATCCCCAACAAACCAGGCTGCTCCGCTTCTCATTTAGCGGCTGGCCCTCAAAATTTGCACGCTTGCCGGTGCGCCGGCCCACAACCTAGCACCAAGCACTACCAACATGTACCGGTAACTGGTCAATCTTTGACGCATGCTGGCCTCCCGGAGCGGGTTGAAGCAAGCCAGCATTGGTGGGCAAGGAGAAGCCGGCGGCGTCGTGCAAGTGCCCAGCAAGCAGGGGTTTGCACTGGGCGGAGGGCAAGCAGCCATCCATCCTTGCAAGTGGACAATTGATCAGGGCAGGCGTGAAGCACCAGCAGGCAGCGCACCAGAACTTTATTTGGTTTCAATCAATCAGCATATAACATGAAACGTGTGTTTTCCGGCCGCGTATGAGCGCAGGGGTGTGCACGGGTCAGGCAGTGATGACCCGAACTGCAACGCCTGTCATGTTCTTCGGCAGACATTGTTGTTTTAGTGACATGGCCATGCGTTAAAGAGATATGCATGACGAGTCTCGGGGCCGGTCAAGCGAGCTTGCCCTCCCTGCGGACACGGCCACAAGATGTTCTAGACCTTATTGTAGACATATACGAAGCTCTTGCAGACACAAGCATCGCACAGGTCCGCAGCGGACCAATGATGGCGAGCGCAGCAGCTCGCATTGCCGCAGTACTGCATAGATGCAGTACTGCGCAGATGCAACGAATGCGTGCCTTGTTATGTACACCATACCTCGTCCTCCCCCGGCGCGCAGGCGGTTCAAGAAGCAGGATTCGTTGTACGGGAACAGGCTGCAGACACGACCCCTCCCGCCGTGCACGGCAGTGAGCCCGCAGCAGCAGTGGCCAGCCAACAGGGCGGCTGCGCAGGCACGGGGGAGGCCGCAGCGGAGACAGCAGAGGCGGCACCAGGAGCAGCAGCCGACGGAGAAGCGCTAGACTTTGAGGAGCAGCTTCTGGCCGCAGAGGAGGCTGGGAGGGCTGCGTCGCGGCACCACAGGGAGGAACCAGCAGAGCCGGAGAGCAGCGGCAGCGCCTGGGGAGGGCGCGCCGAGGACCGACCACAAGGCACAGGCGCCTGGGCTGCGGCCGGGCCGGGCACAGGAGGCGGCATGCGCAGCGGCCGCACCGCCACCACGCGCAGCAGCCTGTCTTTTGGACAGGAGGACGAACAGGACGCAGGGGCCGGGGCGGGCGATGGCGGCGATGGTGGCGGCGGCGGCGGCGAGCCGCTGCGCGGGGCTGCCGCCGATAGTTCGCCCGTGGTGAGCGCTGTTGGTTCAGTACCATTCGTCACAATTTAAGCGCTTGCAGCACCCAACAAATGGGCGAACCAAGCCGCACCACTCCAAAGCGCCACACGCAACGCTCACCGCCTCCTGCCGGCCCCCTCACTCCGCCCCATCCCGCGCCGCCGCAGCACCTGAAGCGCCAGGTGCAGAGCCTGCTGCAGCGCACAGACTCGATGCTCAGCCGCAGCAGCGACCGCAGCACCACCCGCCAGCGCAGCGCCACCACGTCGGAGCACAACATACAGGCGCCGGCCCTCGGCCACGCGCAGGCGCCGAGCCCCTTGGAGACCCGCGAGGGCTTTGGGTTTTTGGAGGATCACCCGGACCACGACGCCGCAGAGACGCCGACCCTGCGCGGCAACGGCGGCGCCGCAGCAGCGCTGGGGCTGCGCAGCCCCAGCATCCGGCGGCGCGCGGTCGCGTTCGAGGACGCCGGGGGCGGCGGAGGCGGCAGCAGCAGCCGCTTCGGCGGGACGCCGTTTGGCCAGTCGCTGGCCTCCTCGGCGGCAGTCCCCAGCGGCGGCGGCCGCGGGGCGCTTCAGCTGTCTTCATCGTTCCAGCGGCGTCGGCTGTCCCAGACCTCCGACACGCCAAGCATGCATTCGCCGGGCAGCGACGTGCAGGGGGTGGGCGGGCTGGGGGGCCTGGCGCGCTACGCGCCGACCAGCCGGTCCCCATCTCAGGCTGCACTCAACGAGATGGCAGACAGGTGAGAGGTTCAACGTGTGAAAGCGCCCAGCACGCTCACGTGCACTGCATGCCCACGGCGCGCCGGCTGACCGGCCGGGCGTTTGCGACACCCTGTGGTGTTGGAGGGACAGCGGCGGGGTTGAGGGTGGTTGGGTCGACGGCGCCCCCGACGCGCGCATCGCTGACGGCTGATGACGTCATCGTCCCCCCCCCCCCAGGGACGGGGACGAAGGGACGCGGTGCGCCAGCCCGTTCTCGCAGCGCGCCTCCCCCTCGCCCTCGCCCTCCCCCGACCGCGCCTACGACAGTGGCGCGTCGGCAGACCGCACCACGGTGGTCCTCGGCAAGAGCGCCTCCTTCCAGGTGCAGCGCGACAGGGACCGCTCCGCGTCCGCGGCCGCCGCCGACGGCAGCGGCAGCGGCGGCGGCGAGGGGCGGCGCGCGACGCACTACCAGAACTTTGCGCCCCTGGAGGATCTGGTCAACGCGGTCGTGACGGAGAGCGTCCGCAGATCTTCCGCGGCGGCGATGACGTCGATGGGCGGCGCGAGCGCCGCGAGCGGCGGCGGCGGGGCTGGCGGCGGCGGAGCGGGGGCGCCTGCGCTGTCGGTGCGCAAGGGAGTGCTGCCAATGCTGCAGCCCGAGTTCATCCTCACGCCGAAAGTGTCCAGGTGGGTTTTGAGGCATCATGGCTTTGGCTGATTTAAGCTTGTCGTAAGCTGTCAAATGCTGTCGGCCAAGTATGAAATGCAAGTCGGCCATCACAGTATTGAAAATGCCACCTGAAATGCTGTTTGCCTTTTGCTGCGCCCGTCTGCATGCTTGACCGGTCAACACCCGGACGACCTGCGCCTGCTGCTGCAGGCTCAAGGCTGAGCTGGCAATGCTCGCTCGGCGCCAGCCGCCGCAGCTGCTGCGATTTGAGGAGCAGTTGGAGCGCGTGGTGGCGCGGCTGCAGGGGTTTGACGAGCTCGACTGCGCCTCTGGCAAGGTGCGGCGGCTGCGCGAGCCCGAGTCCGTGCAAGATGCGGACTCCTCGTGTCCAGTGGGGATACACCACACTCAGGTTTTTTTCACTCAGGTCTTTTTGTCCCACCTGCCTCAGCGTAGCTAGGAGGTTCCAGAATGGGACATCCAGGCTGGTGCTACATACTAAGAGAGTAAAGGCCTTGGAAACCTCCCCGCAGAAGTTTCGCAACCTGCTGGACTCTCTGCTCGACGGCGTGTTTGCCCGCGCCTCCCCGAGCGGCCGCGGAACGGCGGGCCCCGCGCCTCAGAGGGTTGCAGCTGTAGGTGGGGCCCAGCAGCAGCCCGCCCACCAGCAAGACACGGCGGCGACAGCGCCCCGCACCCGCCGGACCACGCGACAGGTGGAGTACGCCGGCCTCGCGTCGCTGGCGGCGGCGCCTAACAGGCGGGCTCCAGCGGTGGCGGCGCTCAAGGAGCCCGTGCAGACGATGGAGGCCGCGTTTGCAAAGCTCATGGCGGGCCAGGCGGCGCTGCGAGGCGCGGCGCTGGGCGCAGGGGACGGGGCCGGCGCCCACACCTTGGGCGCCCGCAGCAGCGTCGGCGGCCCGGGGCCGGTGGCGCCGGACGGCGGGGGGCGGCGTGCGTCGGCGTGTGGATCACCCGAGATTGGCATAAGCCCGGCGGTGAGCAGGACCAGCAGCATGGTCGGCCCTGCACCCGGCCATGTGACCGCTGGCGGAGCGACAGGTGTTGTGGCTCGTTTGCTGCAGCACGTGGAGCCGGCAGGAGCGGTCCCCGCCTCGCTACCGGCTGATGTGGTTGACGCCAGCAGGAGGGCGACGCAAGAGCAGCTGGCCGGCGCTGGCGTGGCGCGCAACAGCCAGCTCCAGCGGTGGCAGCAGCAGCAGCAGCAGCAGCAGCAGCAGCAGCAGCAGCAGCAGCAGCAGCAGCAGCAGCAGCAGCAGCAGCAGCAGGGCGCAGCTGCAGCCTGCGCGGGGCCCATAGACGATGGGCAGCCACAACAGCCTCCCTGCCAGAACAGGGCAGCCATGGCAGAGGCGGTCGCTGCTATTGTGGCTGCACGCTCCCCCAGTCCCGTCAATGTGCGAGAGGCGCTGGCCGGGGTGCACGCGGAACCCGTGCTGCGCAGCTGCTGCGGTCAGTGGGTGCACCCGGCGGCGCCCTCGCAGCTGCAACAACACAGGGACCAGTGCCACTGCGCTGACGCAGGCGCCGCACTTGCTCCAAGCACAGGCGCCGAAGCCAGGCGTCGAAGCAGCGCCGACTCTGTAGTGGGGGCGCGCTCGCCCCGCGACTGGCGGTTCAGCGA
>NW_014013315.1:0-11358 GCF_000611645.1 Monoraphidium neglectum | reverse complement strand
GGTTCAGCGACGCCCCGCCTGTAGGGCAGGGGCTGGCGGTGCTGGGCCTTCAGCGCTGCCACGGGGGGCGGCAGCAAGGGGCGCTCGCCACCCAGGAGCAACGGGCGCGGAACGGCCCCCACATTCACGATGCCCCGCGGGAGCCTCACGCTGCTGCAGTTGGCTGGGTCGAGGCGCAGGATGCTCCACTCCTGGGGTGGGCTTCGCCACCGCCACAGGCCCGCATGCAGCAGGACAGCCCATCACCGCTGCGGGGACAGTCGCCGCAGCGAGCGGCTCAGCAGCAGCAGCACCACCAGCAGCAGCACGTGCATGAGGGAAGCGACGGCGACCTCAGCCCGATGGGCCGCATCGTGGCCCGAATTTGCCGCTCTGATGCTGCTGCGTCACCAGGCCAGCCGCAGCAGCCCAGCCCGCACAGGCGCCGAACCAGCTGTGACGGCAAACCGCAAGCGCCCTGTCGATGCTGCGCACTCAGCCCACCTGCTGTGCCGTTGGGCGAGCAGTGGGTGCAGCCCATCCAGGCAGACCCCTGCTGCAGATCGCCGAGGCGCGCCTGCATGAGCCCAACCTTGAGGTTCTTGCAAGGGCAACAAGCAGGGCAGGAGCAGGCGCTGCGGTCGCAGCTACAGGCCGCACAGGAGCAGCTGAATGTGACGCGGCGGCAGAAACCACCATTGTGGGCTACACCAGACGCGGCGCAGCAGCAGGAGCAGCAGCAACAGCAGCGGCGGCCGCAGCAGCAGCGGCCACGGAGGGCGCTGTTGTCACCATCAGCGCGGTTGCGGGAGTATGCAGTGAACGGCAACCCCGCCAGCGCAGGCCGCAATGATACCCGGCGACTTGAATGTGACACCTGGACGTCTCCTAAGCCGGCGCCCTGCTGCTGTTCAAGCACAGCGCCGGTGGCGAGCAGCCCACCTCGTCCCTGGCAGGCAGGAGTTGGGTGCACATCAGCGCAATTGCTTCAGCAGCAGCAGCAGCAGCAGCAGCAGCAGCAGCAGCAGCAGCAGCAGCAGCAGGAGGGCGGTTCGCCCGGAGCTGGCGGCCGGCGGACACTCGCACAAGGCAGCACTTGCAACTCGCGTGCTTCCGCCAATTCCCCGCCCAACGGGGATGCAGCAGCCTGGCGACCCCGGCGGCCAGGGAGCGCAGGCTTTGGTAGCTGGCGACCTCGGTCTGTGGAGCTGATGAGCAGCTGTCCAGTCAAGATCACTATCGCTTCCATGCCTTGTGCAGGTGGCAGCGAGTGCTTCCACCGACTGTGACTGCCCCATGGCCTTCGTCGACAGTGCAACTCCCAATATCCGCTCTTGCAAGCACATTCCAATGAAACAATACTATCCATTGGCTGAATACTGCAAGTAACAGCATCAACAGGCGGTCACATGCAAAGGCATCATTGAGAGCAGCTGGTGCGAGCAACAACACGCAGCACCCCATGTTCATATGCTTGCTCCAAGGCCATGGCCACATGATCGCCCAACAGCAAGCCAGGCTGTCAGTCTTTGCGACTGACACAACGCCGAGCTGGTGGCGCACGCAGTCACAGACTAGAGCTAGTCTCGTGTTGCCTACCAGTGTCGCGCTGGTGAGCTGGCCGTGCACGTCAGCAACATGTCACTGGGGGGCCTGAAGAAGTTACCGCACAAAATCGGTTGAGTCAAGTCACAGTGAAGCGCCCTTGACTGACATCATATCCCTACATATGCAGTCCTTGACTACAAGCACTGATTGCGCAGCGTCCACCCACCATAAGATCACTACAGATGTAATCGCCATACTAGAGCTTCCTCCCTACCCAAGACAATAGAGAACTTGTAGTCTCTTAGGCGATGGACTGGGGTAACGTTACGCCAGAGGAGCTCTGGGACGCGTTGCGGGAGGTCGAGTTGAAAGCTCCGCGGGCAGCGTTAGAATTCTTCTCGTCCTTCACAGTCCCCAAGAACCAGATCAAATGGACTTCGCGGCTAAAGTGCAACGGTGTGGTGCAGGATCCGCGACGCCGGTTGCTGCGCATGCGCCGGTTGATGTGTTGATGCTGCATGTGCGTGTGTGTGCGCGCGTGCCTTGCAGGAAGAATGGCGAGGCACGCTTCAGCTCGTGGACACCTCTCGCTCGTCTGCCATCCTCGACTGCACATGTCCCCCTGCACGGCCAAACCTGTCTGGAGAGCTGCGGCACATCAAGCAGCACCCAGCAATGGGCAATCCTCAACAATTTTCTGCCAATCATCGTCCTCTTGAATGCATACGGCACTCTACACTTATCAGTATATTACTACATCAGCAACTACCTCTTGCTGGTGGCCCTGTCCTGCGTGGTCTTCCTCATACGACGGCCGCTGGGGCTGGCGGGGGCGGCGCTCGCGCTGTTGGCTCTGCTGTGCCTCAACGACCCGTTTGCAGCGGCAGTAAAGTGAGCGGCGTGGCCCAGCGCACGCCACACGTGGAGGCGTGGGGGTGGCAAGCAGCGCAGCGATGGTGTGGGGCGGTCGCAGCTGCAGGGACTCTTGCGCTCCCGATTGATGGCGGCAAGCAGGGACTGGCATGACCATTGCATTCGATGTGAAATGGAACTGTTGGTGTCCTCCATTCGCGCTGCCCATCCCCCCCTGCCCATTTCAATAGCGAGGCCTTCATCAGGGCGGTGCGGCGGATACACCCTCACACGGCGTCGCTGCTGCGGGGGTCGCTCGGGTCGTCCGCATCGCAAGGCAGCCTGGGCGTAGGGTGAGCGGCCGCGGGCAGCAGGGGTGCCAGGCGGCAGTGGCAGCCGCAACACGCCGCATGCGCAGCAGGCGGGCCCCACCCTGCCGCAGCTGATCGCTGGCGGGCCCCTTGGCACCTCGCCGTGTCTTGCTGCAGGGGCCCCTCTCGCCGCAGCAGGGGAGGGAGCATCGTATTCCTGCGGCGGCCAGCGTTTGTGGCGCTCGCTCTGGCGGGGGCGCTGTACCTCTGGTATCGCAGCCACGCATGGTTGGGGCTGCTGGGAGCGCTGGCATTAGGTAAGGGCCGACAGGTGTGCTCGCGTGTGCATGCGTGCGTGTGGGCGTGCATTTGAGGTGGATGGCAGCGGCCGTTGAGCTGCGCAAAGCGGGTAGCCGTGCGCGCGTGCGGAGTGGGCAGGCGCGGCTGGGGCAGCAGCGACCCAAGGTGGAGTGGACCTGTGGTGGTGGCGCGGGGCGCTTTTTGTCGACGGCAAGACGCCGATCGCAGCGGCCGGCATGCGCTGTGTCGAATGCACCAGCGAGCTGCTGCGCTGTCGCCAACCTTGCGCGTGCGACCCCTATCGTGCAGGCACAGCGCTGCCCCTGGTGCACGCCACGTTCCGGTCGCCAAACTTAAAAACGCGGCTGGCGAGCGCCCGGGAAGAGTTCAGAGCCGTGTGGTGAGCCCCGCAGCCGGAATGCTTTAGCAGCAGGGGAAAATCTGGGAGGGGTTTGGCGCTGGGGTGTCCAGAAGCAACATCACGGCCACCTGCTAAACGTCTCCGCCACCGCTCTACGCCCATCTTGCACTTGCAGGCGGGGGTACCAGACAGATATGAGTCACGACTACACTTTGTAGAGCAGTGCGCACTTGCCCGGTGGCGCTGCTGCTCTGCAGGTCCGCCTCCCACTGACAGCTGTGCGAAACATGAGGGCGCTTGCTGTGCGCTGTAATGCCCATACCGCTTTGTAACGATAGCCTCCTGTACTTTCAGATCGATTATTGCAACAATGGCCCTCGCTATGCGGAGTTCTGCCGCGACACGCGTGGCTGGTGAGGCCCACGTCAGACTGGGCATGGGCATAACGGTCGCTGGGTCATAACGAGGGTTAAGGATGCTATCTGTAGCTTCTGTCGCTGATGGCAGCGGCCCGAGACGTCCCTAGCCAACGCCAGGGCGATCTCAGATCTCTATTTTTGGCCCATCGCCCTTCTATTGCCATTGGTGGGCTGATGAGGTACACCAAGCTACTTGAATACCATTCCGGCCTCAATGGCCGCGATTGGCGCGGACTTGGGTTGGTCCCGGCGCACCGCCTGATCCCACCCTGCTGTCCCGCGCCCCACAGGCGCGTCCCGCCTGGCCCCTGCGCGCCCGCGCACCCTGACTACCCGCCGCGTGATGGGCGTCCACGAGCTCATGCAGCTCGCCGCGCCCGGCGACGTGGAGGCGCCCATCAGCACCGCGGTCGCCATCGGGGTCGTCGTCACCGTCGCCGTGACCGCGCTGCTGCCGCTGGCACTCAAGCCCGGGGACGACGCTGCCCAGAAGGCAAGGGGCCACCAATGCTCTCTGAACCTCCTGTGGACAGCAGGCAGCAGCGCGCGACGCGGTCTTGCTGATCGTGCTCCCAGGCCCCTCGATCACGCCACTGCTGACCAACATCACCCTGCCCACCCGCCGTCCCGCCCTTGCGCTGCGGCTGTCCCAACATCATGTCTCGCCCCCGCGAGCCAACGCCCCTCCCCCCAGAGCGCCACACCCAGTGTGCCCATGCCCCATGCGCCCCGCCGCGCAGATCTTCGCGGCCAAGGACAGGGCGCCCCTCGACAAGAAGAAGAAGACCTCCAAGCGTTGAGCCGCATTCACGGCCGAGAGGGGCACCGCCCGGCGGCCACCGGGGGACGCCGTGCCATAGGGCCGCCCGCCTGCATGAGCGGCCGCTGCCGCCCCGTATTGCTCCACCCGCCCTTCCTCGCCTGGCGCGCTGATGCGAAGACATCGAGCGCCGCCAGCGGCGGCCATGCTCCCAGCTCGCATGCTGACTGGGCAGCATTTTGTGGTGGCAGCAGGCATTGATTGCCTCGATTTTGCGGGCTTGCATGCCATCGACCACAATGTCTTTGTGATTTTTTGCGGTTCACTGGTGCTGGTGCAGTAAACTCAACTACTTCATAGGCTGGTTGGGAACCCTTGCACACTGATACGCCCCCTACGAGGGTGCGGAGGCAACCCGTCTCCGATGCTACATCAGCCTGCAATTCACACCCACCCTGATCCGTGCGCAGAGTGTACACATACGGCTGTCGACTTGGGTATGACGAATGGGGAGTCGAAAAGCTTGTTGCTTACAAATAAAGGCCAGCAGTACAGTCAAACACAAAGCCCGAGCGCATCGCAGCGCAGACGGTGCTGCACCAGCAGAGCAGCATGCCGAACAAAGCCAACAGGCCCCAAGCTTTGCACAACCTGCACACGAGACAAATGGATAAGTGGGAGCATGCAATCCAAAAACGGTCTAAAAGCACGGGAGGGCAGACAACAGGCGACCTCCGCCTTGACACAAACTCGAGGCCCCACTCACAGACGTGCATGCTTCGGCGGCCCAGGAGCATGCTGCGCAAACAGCCAGCAACTGTGCACAGAAAATCCCCTCTGCAGGCGCGACAATCCACAATGCACATCCACACCCACTTCTTGCTTCGGCCCGGCGGCAGCAGAAACCCCTCCCCGCCAATGATGAAGCCCTCCCATGCCCTCAACCAGCATTAGCCCCGAGCCAGCCGGAATATTGTCAGGAATCTGATGACGTCATACGTCTGACGACATTGGCGGCGTCTCCCCGGCTTCCACCGCCTCGTTGTGGTCCCTGAGCGCCTGCTGAACGCGCGTGACCTCCGCCTCCAGGTCTCGCAGCTCGCGCTCGCGCGGCATGAAGGGCGGCGCGACGTACTGCGACGCCGCAATCGCAGCCACCGAGATGGCGCCCGGCGCGGGGGCGGCGCCGCCGCCAACCCCCGCGCCAAAGGTGTCGGGCTGGCCTGAGGCCTGATGCTGCAGCAGTGGCTCTGCCAGCTGGGCCTGTGCGGCGGAGGAAAGAGGGGATGGGTGGGCGGGGGCCTGAGCCGACGGCAGACGGCACGATGGGCATGGGCATAGAGGCACCTGTTCCAAAATCGCGAGTGTCGATGATTTGTACTGGACGCCCCGCGCCAAGCACGCCGCAGCCGCCCACCAATCCAATCACATCATCACACGCTGCTGGCTGCGCCGTTTCCCCGATCAAGTCGTCCAGGCCCGCCTTGCGCCCCTGCGCAACCCTCCGCACGCAAGGTGCTGTCCCCTTGGGTCAGAGGGTACGACTCACCCCTGACTCATCACCCTCGTCCAGGTCCCGCGCGTCCCTCAGGCTGTGTTTGGGAGTGGATTGGGTGATGAAAGGGAGGCAAAGGTGGCAAGGTGCACACAAGACAGGGTGGAGTGAAGTTGAGTGACGCGGCGTGCTGAAGCGGCCCCTTCCGTGCGTGCCCGGGGCACATGCTATGCTTTTGCAATAAAGATTTATGAACCAAGGGTGGTCAGCTGCTTGCTACTCTCGACTCCCATGCTGCGTGCACCACCATGCGCCGCACCCCCGCCCAGCGAAGCATGACGGCGGCCGCTGATTTGGTGCCGCCTTTCAGCGCACGTAGCGGTCGCGTGAGGCCGGCCGGCCTTTGCTTGGGTTCAAAGTTCAAGCGCGTGGCGGCAGGTGGGGTGGGGGGTGCCAGGTAGGAGGCAGGGAGGAGGTGTGAGTGGGGCCGCACCTGAGTGTCTCCCAAGGCCGCCTGAAGAGCGTCATCGCCGCGCGGTGGTACACCACGGTGACGAGGAACAGCGGCACCAGCAGTGGCGCAAACACGAACCTGCTCGGACACGTCAAGAGCGGGTGAAAATATGGCAGGGAACGGAGTTGGTTTTGTGGACAGGGGGGGGAATGAGCGCTTGACGGCATGCAACGGAGCTGTGCAGCTTTGGTTGGCGAAGCCCGGGTGTCACCAGGTCAGGCTTTATAGCCGGCCGGCAATCCTTGCGTGGGCTGCACAAGGCAGGGCGGTTGTGCTGGCGCGTGCATGGTGAAAGGGCCACGTCCGGGGTAGCTGCCGGCTTCGCTCACCGCTTGATGCTCAGCAGGCTGACCATGACGGCCTGGCGCAATGCAAGGGGGCGGGAGCGGTGAGGAGATGCAGCTTTTTCAAGGGGTGGTGGGCATGAGTGGCGCAGAGGTGTGAAAGGTCAGGTGAGAAGGCGCAGTGAGGGGGTAGGCTGCGGACAATAATCAGCGGTTTCCACGGATGTTTGCAGCTGGTTTGCAGCTTGTTCAGCAGCTTGCTCTGGCCCAACAACACTCGCAAGCGGACAGCTCAGGGTGCAGACCTGCTGGTATGGTGTGGGCGGAAACAGCGCCGCTCGCGCTCGTCCCCCCAGGCCCCGTGTCCTCGACCTCACCACCCCCACCTGGAAAATGTAGAGGGCGGTCATGATCTGGACAAACACCTGCAACAGCAGGAAGGCGATGAGAGCGCACAGGTTAGCGGCGAAGCCATCGACCGCAGCAGAGCGCATGGCGCCTGCAATGGAGATAAGCGATCCTCAGCACATGGCCCCGCATGCAGGCACCCAGCACACACCACACAAGAAAACCTATAAACCACCAGCCAGCCCTCACGTTTGACCCCCACATCAGTGTCCATTCGCATACGCTTGCGCGCACATGCTCATGCACCCACGCACACGAGCCGCACTCCCGGCCGCACCTGCCGCCACATGCGCCCCCCGCTCTCGAACCGCCGCCTGAAGACGTACACAAAATTGTACTTCTCCACCAGCAGGGACATGGCGAAGAATATGAGCATGGACACCAGGATCAGCGGCCTGGGGTGGGGTGGAGGGTGGGGTGGGGTGGGGTGGGGTCATTCGGGCGCCCAGAGGGACGGCAGGTGGAGGCAGGATGTCAGGGTGTGCGCGGCAGCAGTGTCAACAGCGCCGGTCCCTCCATGGGGGGATCAAAGCATCTCACACACCATGATAGTGAGTGTGCTCTGCGTCTGACTTCAATTTGCTCAATGATGATTAATGAAACTGTCCACAATAAGTTGCAGGGGCGTGCACCGTGCGCATCACCATCCCACCTCATCCCATCCCGCTCTCTCTACCCGGTCAAACCATCCCAGCCCCATCCAACAGCCCCTCCCATGCGTGAAAACAGCCCCAGCTCTCACTGTATGCAGCTGAACACGATGCCCAGCAGCATGATGATGGTCTGATCCGGGATGCGGCCCCCAAACGCGCACGTCTGCAGCTGCCACGCCCGTGCGCGCGCGCGGGGCGTGCCCGCGAACGCGGAGCGGATGGCGTAGATCAGGAGGCCGAACAGCCGCAGCAGGCCGAGGGAGCGACCGATCAGGCCGACAAACAGAGTGTCTGGGGGGCGGGGGTTCAGGTGCAGGGGGTCGTGGTGGGGTGGGAGGTGATGGTTGGAAAGGGGCAGGGTGGTGGTGATGGTGGATGCAGAGGTGGCCAAGAGGGTTTCCACACGGGCATGGGGCTGCGACCTGGCAAATGGCCAAGTTCTGCATGCGCAGCGCAAAGGCAGCATGCCGCAGCGCGCATTCATGATGAGTGGCGCCACCTACGGCCGATTGCCCCCCCAGGCTGGCTGCCTGCATCTATCTAGCTGGTGGGGCTAGCCAAGACTCACAGATGATGAAGAAAGAGGCGGTCTGGGGCACGCCTGCGAGGACGCGCGAGCAGGGAGAGGGGTTGGGACGGGTAGGCGCGGGGTCGGCACCAGCCATTCTCGCGAAGGCAGACGCGCGCAGGGCAAACCATCGTCTGCCCAGCTCCGGCAGCTTTGTAAAAGCATACGATCCCGGACTCGCCGGCGAACCGACGAGCGGCCAGCAACACCTTGTACGTGCCCCCGCACCCCTCGTGGGCCCGGGCGGTGCCCACGCCTGCCCTGCCTGGGGCCCACCTGTCCCGAGCAGCGTGAGGACCTGTGACGGGTCCTTGAGCCACGTCTGGACCTGGTTGAACAGCGTGCCGGATATGAAGCTCGCGCCAAACACGGCCAGCACCTGGGGCGGGGCGAAGACGGCGGCGGTCGGGGGGTGGGTGGGTTGGGTGGGCCAGGGTTAGATGGCATCGTTCGTGTGGGGCTGAGTCGTGGTGCAGAGGGGGGGAAGGTGCACGAAGCCTCAGAAGGGGCCGCGGACCCAGACCAGCGCAGCTGCTGCGCGGCGGCGTGCGGGCATGGGGTTGGCGCCGGCCCGACGGCGGGCGCTTCACTTGCCAGCGATGGGGCGCCTCCCTCAAAGCAGCCCTCGCCCCGGTCGCCCGGCCCCATGCCCCTGAAGAAGCCCACATTACGCCCCAGACCCGATCAAAAACCAGGTGCCCGTTCAACACCCGCCCCCCCAAACCACCACCACCGATGCCGCCCCCGCGCGATGCTGCTGTAATCAGATTATCCCGGCCCCCACCTGGAACACAAAGTACTGCGTCGACACGTCAAAGTCGACGTCCGCCTCGCTTACCGCCCCCGCCGACCGGTTCAGCGGGTACAGCAGTAGCGGCAGTAGCATCACAAACAGCCGCAGCGCGAGGCCGGGCAGGACGCCCAGTAGGAGGGAGCGGACGAGCGGGATGTCCAGGATCTTGTCGAGAAACGGGATCTGGCGCAGCCGGTCCAGCTGTCGTAGGGGGGCGTTTGAATTCGAACGGGTGCGGGCGACAGGTGGGCGGGGTGGGAGGGGTCTAGCGGGGCTGATGGGAGGGTGGCATGTTGAGAGCATGGGTTGACAGGAGCCCATGCTTCCTTCAACATGTGATACGTGATCGCTGCTGCCATTGTGGGCTGCAGAAGACGATGGGGCACGGCCGCCCGGTACACGTGCGCAGCAGGGCCAGGGTGGGTGAGACGGGCAGGTATGAAGCCCGCACCTGCAGCAGGCCCTGCAGGGCCGCCACGGGGATGACATAGAACAGCGCCAGCACGCAGATCACGGCCAGCGTCACGTACCGCCGCAGGCTGGGGCGGGGTGGGGACGGGTGGGCAGGAAGCAGGGGGCGGCGCGGCCGCGTAATGTGTGTTTTGTGCGCAGATGGTTCGGGCTGCTGCTCTGCCAGACCTGGGGGTAATGATGTGATATCCGATGCATGCAACATCCCAAGGACATGAAGACAATGTGAATTTTTCAGGCGCCAAGCAGAGGTGGAAAGCAACGCTGTGTGCAGGCAATCCTCATGCAATGCATCCGCTGGGGCAAGGAGCCATCTCCCCCTCCTGCCCGCTTGAAAGGAGGGCGGGCTTCCCCACACTACATGACGCGGCGCCGCCAACCCCGCGCGACCCCCAACCCCTCAACTACCCCTACCCCAAACAAACCCCGTCCCCAACCGCAGCCCTGCCAGGCGGCGCCCTGGCCCCATTCTCCCCTGCCTCTGCCCCCGGCCCCCACACACCTGCGCTCCCAGAGCCTCAGTCGCAGCGCCCGCCAGATCACCTCATCCGGGTTTGGCGCGGGCCGCAGCCGCCAGCACTGCTCGTCATGGGTGTGCAGCGACGTCGCAGCCACCACGGCCGGCCAGCGGGAGCTGCCAGGTTTGTTCGCGCGCACGTGGTGAGGCAGAGGCGGTCAGGTGGCGCGGCGTGCCAGCGCGCCGCGCCGCGCAGGCCGATTCACAAGGTTGAGGTGCAATTCAAGGCCGGCGCGCCGCGCGCCGCGTGAGGGGTGGTTTGCGGGACCGGCACCGCACCAAGGCAAGGCCCGGGCAGGGGCTCGGGCCTGACAAAAGGGGCAGGCAGCTTGGAGAGGGATCTGATTGTTTACACCCCCAAGGCTCGCTCACTTGAAGGTGGCAAACGCGGACGGCAGCGGCCGCTGGCGCGCGGCGGCGCGCGCGTCCTGCAGCCTGCGGTGGGCCTCAAACAGCCAGTCCAGCTGGAAGTCCAGCAAGTCGACCTGGGGATACCATATTGGGTGCGAGTTGCGTCATAGAATTGTCGCAAACTTGAGGGGGGTTGAGGGTGCGAGGGGATACAATAGGGTAGGGGGATTGTGTGTGTTGGGGCGTGAAGTGGGGCTAAGCGGCAGAGAGGGGGTGCAACAGGGGCGCCAGGGGTACGTGGTCTGTGGGTTGCAGGAGAGAGGAAGTTGGCTGGGAGGGATCAGAGGGCAGGAAGGCTACGTGTCTTGCGATGGTGATGCGGCTTGGGACTTCAGTTGTGAGGAGAGAAAGGTGGGCCACAAATATTCTCAAAAGAAAGCAATCCGGCGTCATGCTGAAGCCATAGTGGGCATGCATGCCTTGAATAACCAGGTGAAATGCAGCGCACGCTGGACCCAAGCCGCAACACAGTCGATCAACGATGGCACAATGAGTTATCAGAGCCGAACGATGGACAGGTGTACTTGAAGGTTTTGATGCTGCAAACATACCCATCTGCTTGAAGCATGGCGCTCCCAATGCCCCGCCCAGCCTGCCTCAAAAATCAAGAAACATATCCGTCAAGCGGCCCGCGCCGCACCCCCAAGCCCCACCACCCCAGTGCCCCCCGCCCCGGCCGCCCACCCTCTTGATCCCGGCCCCGTACTTCTGATG
>NW_014013316.1:26109-33196 GCF_000611645.1 Monoraphidium neglectum | reverse complement strand
CCCCAGGTCAAGGTGGAGGTGTACGATGACGTGGATGAGCTCATCGACGAGGAGTTCAAGTCGGAGGCCGTCACGGGCGCTGGCGAGCAGGCCGTGCTGAACGAGCAGGGCAAGCCCACGCCGCTGCCCCCTAAGGCCCACTGAGCGGCCCTCCAGCAGGCTCGCATGCCCGATTGTGCTTCTGGGCTGCTGCATTTGCATGTGCGCGGCTGTGCCCACAGCAGTGGCTGCCCCGCACCACTTCCAGCATCATTCGGTGCTCGCCCCAATGCGTGTGCACTGGCCCGCAGAGGCGTCACACCACCTGAACAACGTTGATCCTTCCTATGGTTCCCAGCTTGCATACTTCTCTTGGCCACCTGTACCCTAGCTTGCGGGCATCGTGCTCAGCTGCAGAGCAACAACCTGGCACAGTCCACGTGTCTGCTGCTACAGCTGTTCCAGGCTCTGTCCTTGGCTTAACCTCTCTCTCATCCTCTCAGCCATGCCTGCACTGCGCCAGCTGCCTCTTACGTGCACGCCATGTAACACAGCATGTGAGCAAAACCCACCTTTGTTTTTACAAACGTTGACGTGGAGGGCCCTGGAGAGCCCTCCCAGACACCGACCATGCTTTTTGAAAAAAAGTTTGAGGGCAGCCACCAAAGCTCGTTGACCACCCTCACATGCCGAAAACCAGCATGCCATGCGCCGGCATTCAAGCAAAAGGTGCTGCAGAGTTTGATCTCCTATGGGCACAACCGAGGGTCACGTTTGGCAAATGTGACTCCAGTGGCGTGCCTCCCAAAGTTGGTGCAAAGCGACTGAATTTCTCAGGGGTTCAAGAGGACGGCCCACTAAAACGGCCTGTTGCATTGCTTCGAGGCGCGAGGGGACTGCACCGCACAGCACAGCAGCGGCATGCTGCAGCTGTGTTGGGTGCCTACCTGTCCGCGCCCATCAGGCGCGCCTGGTGCTCCCCCAGCTGCTTCTGGCCCGCCATGAGCTGACGCTGAGCATCTGCCAGGTCACGCTGCACCTCGGCCAGCTGCTCCAGCGCCGCAGCCAGGCGGTCACGCTCCGCCTCCAGCGCAGAGCCATCGCCGCTGGCGTCATCGCCGCCCTCCTGGTGTGAGAGCAAGGCGCACAATCAGGGTTTGCTGGCTCTTTGCACTACGTAGTGGCCAACGATAGGTAGCAGATTGAGATAGACACACACTACACATGGACACCAGCCTTGCACATCACGCCTCAGATATCACATTGTATGCCTAGCAGAGAGCACCCACCTGGCCGCCCTCGCTGTCGGCGTCGCGGCGAACGCCGTAGCGCCGCAGCACAAACTTCGTCACCGCCGCCACCTCGTCCTGCGTCGCCGCCGCCGTGCCCTCAGCTGCCTTGGGCGCCCCAGGCGCGTCGACAGCGTCGAAGGGTGCCAGCGCCTCTGTCAACACCGCACGCAGCGCTGCTTCGTCCAGCTCCTGGCCCAGCACACGCAGCGTGCGGCCCGCACCAGATGCCTCCTGCCCTCTGCCCTCAGCCTCCTTCCCTGCCCCGACCGCCTTGGCGCCCTCCTTGCCCTCGCCCTCGCCTTCATCCTCGTCAGCGGCGCTGTCCTCGTCGGCGCCATCAGCGGCTGGTCCCGCCTCCTCAGCACCTGCCCAGGTGCTGAGCAGGGCGTCGAGCTTGCGGCGGCCAGCGCGGGCAGGGCCACCTGGCAGCAGGGAGGCCAGGGATCGCCACTGATCGGCCACCAGGCGTCCCAGCTCGGTGTGGATGCCCGTGGACTCGGAGGTGCGCTCCTTGACCTGGGTAGGCGGACAAAGGAGTGGTGGGGTGCACATGGGCTTTGCTGGATGGGTTCTGCACCTGGGCCCATGATGCTTCGCGAACCAATTCACAGAATGTTTTGCAGGGGTCTGTGCCCGCCAACCATCGACACTGCTCCTCTTCAGCCTGTCACCACCCACCCAGCGCAGACTTGCTCAAAGACAACCCCAACTCAATCCAACATGAGCATCCTCACCTCGCTGAATGCATCCACGATGATGGCCAGTAGGAAATTGAGCAGCACCAGGAACACCAGCAGCATGTAGGTCCAGAAGAACAGCGCACCAGCAACACCCTGGGGGGCAGAGAGAGAGAGAGAGAGAGTGACGGACCCGGCACACCATGGCTGAGCTGGATGGTGGAGGTCAATAAGGAGGTGCAACCATCTGTGAAGCGGCAGCCTGAAGCCCTGGCACCTGTGTAGCTTCTCAATCCCCTCTGCACGTTGCAACAAGCACGCCCATATTCCCACCCCGTATGCCCACCTGCACGCCGCTGAGCTGACCCAGCTGGCCGAGGACATCGGAGAAGTCCCCCAGCATCATCTGGAAGCAGCTGTTCACAGCCGTGCCCAGCCCAGCAAACTGGGGCACGCTGTTGCCAAAGATGAGGAAGGCCATCATGCTGTAGCCCATGAACACTGCGCCCGCCACCAGGAAGAAGTGCAACAGGTCGGGCAGGGCCAGGCGCAGCGAGCGAGTGATGACACCAAGACGTGGCTGGAAGTCCATGCGGCGCAGGAGCCTGCGTGGGGGCCCAGCGCGTGGGGGCCAAAGGGCATTGCAGATACTTAAATTCAAAGCAGAATTTTGCAGGCGACACAGGTTTGGGAAGGCATGACAGCTGGCATGCCGGCACCCGCACAGTGTCAAGTATGGCTGTTCAAACAAACACGTGGCAAATCCCAAGCAAACACTTCCTCTGTGCGCCTTGGTCACTGCCTCACACCCACCGCACCTATTCCTTGCCCCCATCTTCACCCTGCACCCCACAAACCCCGATGCCCAGCTGCCCCAACCTACAACCACACAATTGCAAGCCCCTTCGTACCGTGCCAGCAGCAGCAGGATGTTAATCCCGCTGAGTGCGTAGTACCACGACACCAGCTGCACAGCATCCTCAAGTTTTGTGATCGCAGCCCACGCTGCCGACAGGCCCTCTCCTGCCCCCGCCAGGTCAAGGAAGTTGGCCTCAGGCTGCAGGTCAGAGTAGACCTTTGGGGGGGGGGAGGGCTGACTGCGTCACACAGGGCTCGAGGCCAGTGGGCAGGGACCAGAGCCTGCGTCTTGATGGCACACAAGAGTATCTCCGAGATCGGCTTCCTGCCGCTTGGCTGACTCAAGCGTGCACGAGTCAAGCCAGGGGGGCATGCAGCACCAGCTCGTGCCCCACAAACCCCTGCTCTCACATCGTATCGCAGGTTCATGGACCAGGCTCGCGCGTGGCGTGCAGCAAAATTCCACCATATTGTGCAACAGATGACAAGAAGCAGGTTGCTGATTGTGTCCATCCAGTGGGCAGGGCTGCTGAAATATCTGGAGAGGTGGAGACACAGGTCCAGGCGTGGGGATCAAAGCGCAAGAAGTACGCAGGCATGGGGGTCTTACATAAGCAAAGACGGGCAGAAGACGATCCACTGCGGCCATCAGTGTGATGATTGCATTTGACGGTGCTGCAGGCTGTCCCTCAGCAGCATCACTACCAACCCGCAATAACCCCTACCTGCTGTGCAACCCCCATATCATGATAGGTGTGCCTGAAACGCTCACTTGCGCAGCCCCTTGGGCCTGGTGGCGGCGGCCACGATGTCCCACAGCTGTCCCACCACCATGAGGCCCACACAGACGGACAGCAGCACCTCCGCGGCATAGCGCACCGTGTCGGACACAGCTGCCGGGTCATACAACTCCATGCGCAGCGCATCAATGGCAGTTGTAGCCTGCATGCAAGCGGTTCGTGGGAAAAACACGGCAAGCCTCAGGCGAATCTGCGCTACATATATCCGCCAGGTGTGCAGGCAACACTGCCTGATGGGTGTGATCCTTCCTTGTTGCACGCTTTCGCAATGTTGGTTGAGGCCTGATCTGCCTGTGATTTCCCCTGCAACATAACCTTTTGCCTCACCTGGATGGAGCCACCGGCTCCAAAGTCAAAGTCCACGCGTACAGATGCAAACACCCCCAGGTCGGCATTGTATGTGACCATGCGCGCCGTCAGCCCCCGCGTCGCGTCATCCAGAAGCAGTGCATCGCGTAGCCAGGCCAGCCAGGTGGCTGCGCCTGCTTGTGAGAGGTTGATGTCCAGCCACACTGGGAAGCCCGGGGGGGCACCCGACAGTGGGAAGTGGTGGAAGCCATAGGGCACATTCCTGAGAGGAGAAAGGGAGCGGGAGAATCGACACTGCTGATCAGAAAGGCTTTGTTCCGCAAGTGCTTGGCACTCTCTCTGCCTGAAACAATCTGCAAAACCTTGAATCAAAGCCGTGCTCAACGATCTGCATTGTTCAGCCCAATCTATCTCCCATTTAAACCTGGGGTTGAATAGCTGCGCGCAGTAGGGCTTTGGGTTCACTGTGAGTCCAGTTGCTGGCTCCAAGACATTGTATGTGGGGCGCCCTGACACCAGCTTGTCGCAGTCGTACACTGCCAGCATGGGCCCGTCATCAGCCGCAACCAGGTCGGCTTGGAAGGAGGCTGTCTCGGGCTTGAAGGCGGGGTCCACACCATAGGAGGACACGTCCACGTCACCAGAGCAAGTCGACTGCGGGAAGTGGATGGCCAGGCCACTTCAACAACTCGAAACTCCCTCAGAAAACCCCAAGAAGGGGTCGTTCAAGGTGTCGTATTGAGCAGCAGATTTGGCCAAAAATGCATCCTCAACAAAACGACCTTGGCAAAAACATGTGCCATATTGTGCGCAGGCTCCCATCCAACCTGGATTGCGCTGAAGCGTGTCATCGGGCAGACCTCTTCCTGCTTGCGCCATGTGTGCAGCAGGATGCCGCCTATGATTCGGTTGTTGAGCCCGACGCTGCGGTCACGCGGCGTGCCCTCGACAGCGCTGTTGCCGTTGTCTACGGTGAAAAGGTGGTCTGTCACCGAGGTTGGCGTGCAGGGGGTGTTGGCCAGACGGTATATCTTGGCCTCTGCAGCGCGGTTGCGGCGTGCCACTTTCCAGTAAGACAGAGCCTGCGTGACAGAGGGGCACCACGGGTTGATTGATTGCAGGTGATATGCATCTCACAAATGGCTTGAATCATCCGCTCATGTGGTTGTTGATTCAACGCGCAAAAGGCGACCTGTGCCCCCTACATACCCCAAGGGTCGCCCACCGTGGCCAAGCTGATGAGGCCCTGCTGTGTGGCCACTGAGATAGTCTTGACTTGCTCCTTCACAGCAGCATCCAGCCCGCTCAGCGCCGCCACCTGGCGTTCAGCCATGCCCTGGATGGCCGCCAGAGTGGCGCTGGCCGTCAAGGCGGCGTCCAGGGCCGCCTGCTGGCGCTGCAGCAGGGTGTCCAGTTTTGCCTCCAAAGTGCGCTGCCCGGCGGCTATGTCAGTGCGGCCAGCTGCAGAGGTGGACGCATGACAGGAAGGCCAGGGCGGCGTTCGGGCAGAAAGAAGTGATGGCAACACCAGATAGATGGAGATATCATGGGAATCACCCGCAGCGCCCATTCGACCACGTAAGTGCGCCGATGCAGCTGCATGCAACAAGCTTTTTGCCACAGCTCATGCCCCTGTCAGCCCGTGTCCACCCACCAGAGATGAGGTCCTGAACGCGTGTGTTGACTGCGCGTGCCTCGGCGAGCAGGTTGGCTTGGTCCACCTTGGCCCGGAGCGTGTCCACCTGCGTCGTGATGCTGTCCTGGGCTGACCGCAGGCCGTCAACCTTAGCTGCAACAGCCGCCAGCTGGGCAATGACCTGGGTGCAGGGTCCACAAACAAAGGGCAAGCAGAATTATTGAAGTCGACGGAAGTTGCCACAAGCAGTCTGTAGGCACAAGTACTGGTTGCATGAGGATCGGGTCTAAGCTGCTGCAAGAACACGGGTCGCCTCACATGGTTTCCGACCCACCCACCTCGTCATTGCTGGCGGCTGTCAGGCGCCTGCGACTTGAAGTCGCCGCGTTGATTGGTGCAAAGACAGCAGCTGTAGCCCCGCTGCTTGCGGCCGCGGCCGCAATGGTGGTGAACTCGCCGTCGGCCGCGGCGTCCCCCTGGAGCGCGCGGCAAGCAGGGCAGGTGCATACCTGCGCGGTGTGGGGTCAGTGGGCGGAGGGTGTGGGACAAAGATGCAGGGGTCAGCAAAGCATGGGTCACCTTGTGCGAGTGGCTTGTTGTTGACGTTAAGGAGAGTGCTAATGGATCAAGCCAGCACAATCAGCAGCCCCATTGTTGGGGCCAGTTCAGCAGGTGTTGTCTCGGCTGTTGCACGCACCTGATTTGCAGCGCAGCCGTCGAGGCCGCAATCACAGAGGGCGGCGCAGTCCAGCACCATGTCACAGGGCAGCTCGCAGGCCTCGCGGTAAGCGCTGCTGCTCAGGTTTCCGGCGACGCTGCTGTTGTCCGCCAGCAGGGTGCAGTTGTACGGCACGCCATCGGCCGTGGAGGCCCCGCAGGAGACCGTGTTGGCCTGGCAGGTGCCAACATACTCGGGGGAGCGGCGCGCCAGGTCGCACGACACAAACTCGTACTGACCCCCTGGCCAGCTTGCCAAGTTATATGGCACTGCCAGGGTGCCCAGTGCGGCTGCGTCGGGGGCAGGCATCCAAGTAGTGTTGGCACCGGCGGCTGAGAATGCTGCCATGATTGAGCCGACGGCGGAAGAATAAGTGCTGTTGAACTCAATTCGGAATGCCATCACCTTGTGGGCAGGAGGGATGAGGGTTGGCAGCAACGCATGGGGGTCAACTGCTTGTTGGTGCGCGCCCACATCCAAAACCATCTTCAGCTTTGGTGAGTGGTAAACGCAGTTGCGTCAATGACGTGGCAGGAGCGGTCGTTCGCTGTTTCTTTAGGCCTATCCTGTAGCTGGAGCTCTGCCTCGCTGAGAGGCAGATTAGCGCGGACCAGAACCTTGTGGTGACCACCCCACACATCACCCCACACACATCACCCCACACACAAAACCCAACACACACACACACACATCACCACCACCACCGCCACACGCACATGCACACACACGCGCACGCGCACGCACACGCACACGCACACGCACACGCACACGCACACGCACACGCACACGCACACGCACACGCACACGCACACGCACAC
>NW_014013316.1:15457-25333 GCF_000611645.1 Monoraphidium neglectum | reverse complement strand
CGCACACGCACACGCACACGCACACGCACACGCACACGCACACGCACACGCACACGCACACGCACACGCACACGCACACGCACACGCACACGCACACGCACACGCACGTGAACACGCACACGCACACGGACACGGACGATGGAGCCCGGTGAGCTGCTCCCTCTGAAGACACAAAGTCTCACCTCTGCCTGCTGTGCTGCAATCTCGCTCATGCGCGCCGCGGCCCTGTCGCCCCAGGCTACAAAGCTCATGCCAGCATCCTGGGTCAGCCGCCGCCTGAACAGGGCTAGATGGGCGGGGGGCCCACTAGCCAAAAAGGATGGTGCGTCCACAAACAGCGATGCCAGGGCGGAAATGGTGGCGTCCTGTCGCAGTAAAGGTGTAGGTCGCTCATTCTTGTCAGCAGGAGAGTGGTGGAAAGTCGTGCTGCAGCCTCAAGGCGCCGGATTTGGGCTGCCCCCGTGCAGCGTGTAGGCGCCCCCACCCATGACGCACCGCTGGCGAACCGAGGGCATTGTTGCCCTTTGGCGCTGTGAAGGCCGGCGCAATCAGCTCTGGGTAGTCTGATGCCAGGGCTGCCTGCAACGAGGCTATGACGGCGGTGCGGTTGGCAATTTTGCCGGTGGTTGCCTGGTTGCCCAGGCGCTGGGAAACAAGCCAGCTGCGGTGAGCGCGTGCGATTTGCAGTGTAAGACAGGGCAGAATGTCAGGGCCGTTGGGAACAGCGTGCCGGAGTTTGCCACGACATCAGACCACCTGCAGCGCATCAACGATGCAGGAATAGGCAGTCAGTCCACCCAGCAACAGCAGCGCCACGCGCCTGAGCATGGTGGTGTTGAGGGTGGCCCTGTGGGCCGTGAGGTTGGCGAGCGCTATGGCACAAATGGTGGCGTCCACTGACGCGGGGGTGACAATGCTGTAAGAGCCGTTAGCGTACCACACACGGTTCGACAGCTGAGTGACGCCTGTTCATGGGTTGATGAAAGGAGGGCAGGCGTGCGAAAGGGAAGTACATAAGCAAGTGAGCAGTGCTGGAGGATGAGTAAGACAGCCCAAGGCAGCTGCTGGCGTTGTGACGCGAGTTGGTGGCTGCCCTCTGGTTCTGGTCCCTGAACGTTCTGGATCCTCACCCGTGCAATTGGTCCCGGCCTGCCAGGTTGCCTCGTCCACAAAGCCAGCTGTCCCCTGCAAGGCAGCAGTCGCCCCGGCTCCGCAGACGCAGGTGGCATCGTGCATCTGCTGCGCGTCGAACGCGTCCCGCGCTGTAGCGCGGGTCACTGTCCACAGGGTGGGCAGGTAGCTCAGGAAGGGGGTGCGGGCGGCATCCAGCGCCTTCTGCAGCAGGCTCTGCTCAAAGGCCTGCTCTGCTGCCACAGCCGCTTCAGCAACATACACCTGTGGGGGTGGTGGAGTCCTTCATGGGTCAAGGGCAATGATGCTGTGTGGCAGGCCAGGCGTGACCCGAATGATCCAGCAATTGGTTGAAACTGCAAAGAGCTGTGCTGCAGGGCGCGATTGCGGTGGGCGCCCTGTCCATTTCAGCATTCAGGATCCGAGCACGCCCACGGAGCAGGATAAGCGCTGGGTTGAAGACTAGCGCTTGTCATTGCCCATCTCAGCAAGCACCGCAGCTGCCTCAACAAGGTCATCAAGTGCGACCGCTTGACCACCGCAGAGCATAATTCCGGCCTTCATTCCACCGGGCCTCACACTCTCGCACCTTTGTCCAGACTGCGGCCCTAGCGACGTCTGCTGTGCTGCGCACCGCGCCGCTGACCTTGCTCATCAGATCACGCTTCACGCGCAGCGTCCAGGAGCCGTCTGGTATGTCTGGCAGGGTTACGTGCAGTGTCCCCGCTATGGCGTCAAAGCCCTGATCATCCTGGTAGTAACAGTCACTGGAGTACTGGATCTTTTCAGGGCACAGATTCCAGCTTGCCTGGGACAGCAGCTCCTGCGAAAGGGGGAGGGGTAAGTTGCGCAAATAGCAGGACCCCACGGAGGCTGCGTGACAGGCAACGTACCCGCAAGAACAGACTGCCGCCGTGGCCACCGCCCCGCACGCCTCCTGACACAACTAACAGCAGGTCTGCTTGTTCGGCAGGGCTGCTTGGCCCCCCCGCAAGCCGTACAACCTCCCACCGCGGCGGGCAGGCTGCCTGTCTGGTGCCCAAAGTTGTAGTACAGGTCAATGTCCAGGGACATCAGAGACTGGAGGTCAATCAGGTTGCCGCAGTCCGCGCGGCAGCCGAAGCGTCCATATGACGCAAACTCAAAAGGCGTCTCACACAGACCGTCACCGCACACGGGATCCTTCCACACAGCCTGCACATGGTAGGTAGGCGATGCATGTGAGTTGACATGCCTGCACGCGTGTGTGTGCGTGTGTGTGCACGTATGTGTGCACGTGTGTGCATGTGTGTGCGTTTGCGTGTGTGTGAACGCACGTGTGTGCACGTTTGTGCGAGATTGTGTGCGTGTGCGTGTGCGTGTGCACGGGCTTCCCGTCTTCATTGCAAGACTGGCTACCAGCTGCTGCAGCCAACACCACCAGCTGCCCTTGTCACGCTGCCCGAGACCTTGGGCCGCCAGCCCACCGTGAGCACGCCGCCAAGCCAGTCGTAAATGCCGTCAGAAGACTGCATGGTGGCGGCGTTGCCATCAAGGCCCACCACGCTTGAAAGCGTAGAGTGCACACGGAATGCAGTCGCGGCGCCGCGCTGCGCATGCAGGACGCCCAGCAGCAGCCCGATGAACGCGATCAGCGCAAATAGCCGTCGATAGTCCCTGACACGCTTGGCCTGGGCGCGCCACTTGATGTAGATCGCGCGCACCACCTGCTGCGTGAAGCTGCGCTGCTGCTGCTTGCCGTCGTCATGCTCACTGTCCTCATGCTCCGGATCCTGCGCCTGCGCGGGGGCGCCACGCAATGCGTGAGGTCGATTGGAACAATCACCTGCTAGCATCTGGAGATCAACATGTTGACTGGTGTGCGGGGCGGGCACAAGCTACAGCTGGCCTCGATGCGGAACACTCGACGCACGCACCCGCAGACTCAACGGTGTACGGACCGCCACCACTCTACAGGCCAGGCTTGCCACGCGCACGGCAGCTGCGTGTGGGGTCCATAAGTCCAGCACACCTTCTCTTGGCTCTCATTTTGCGCCCAGTCTCGAAATTGTGTTGCAGTTCGCTTGGGGTTGGAGCGCGCCATGTGTGAGCGCTGTCAGCACTCACAGGTGGTGGCCCCTTGCAAGTGCGGGGAGTCCGCCGAAACCGTGCCTCAATATGATGATACTGGGAGTCAAAGCCGCTGTACGCGTGTGTACTGCACGCGCCTTCACAAATACGTGCTCGTTCTCAGATCAGAGCCGCGCCGGGATCGCGCGGACAGACCTGTTAGAGAACCGCAAAGCAACTAATTCGACAATCAATACCGAGCTTCTGACGTGAATCTTAGGCGCACATGCGTCACCAGTGCGGAAAGGAACGTTTGACTCGTGTGCTGACTTCAATGCAGACGCCTACACGCCTCCACCACCTGATCACCATGCTGTGCCAACCGTCTGAAACTGTGTACCAATCAATTCGGAAAAGCTTGATCACAAGTTACGATGCCAACTGCAGAAGCTTCTTGTGCTTGGACGCGCATGCCGGCGGCCCGCAACAGCCTGCCACCCGCCAGCCCTGCCGCCCGCGCGAACTTCCCCCCCCCCCCCGCTTGAACATTGAAAAAACACAAATGACATGTTACATTGCTAAGAGGACATCACGCGGCTCAAGTGATGGGGTGCCCCAGAAAAATTCAGGCGCGCGGCTACGCCTCGCCGTCGCGGCCGTCAATGGCGCTGTCGTTGAGGGCGCAGCAGACTATGGCCTTGTGGTGCCCGCTGTATGTGCGGATTGCCTCGCCTGCAGAATGTGGGGCAGCAGTGGAGGGCCTGTCATTGGCCGAGATGCGGGTGTCTGGGTGCACTCGTTGGACAAAGCTCGCGGCAAAGGCAAGCAAGGCATGAGAAAGACGTCCTCGTGCTGCTCTCTGCGCAGGTCAACCCCGTGGCAGCTGTGCAGTCATTGTGGATGCCTCGCTCGACGATGAAGCCCGCAACAACCTTGCCCTTGAACGTGTTGCCCTCCCGCGTACCCGAGGAGAGGTCCCAAAGCCGCGCCGTGGCGTCGCTGGAGGCCGTGACGAGGTAGGCCGCGTCCACGCTGAACACGGCGTCCCACACCCAGCGCGTGTGGCCGGTGAGCGTCCGGTCGAGGCCAAACCCGTCCAGGTTCCAGAGCTTGACTGTCTTGTCGCTGCTGGTGGTTGCGAGCTGCTGCACGTCCGGGCTGATGAGGCACTTGAGCACGTGGGACCCGTGGGCACGCAGCTTGTGCAGCGGCTCAAAGTGCGTCGTCAGCGTTGTGCCGCGCAGCATCCGCCAGACATAGCAGGTTCCGTGGTTATTGCCGGCCACGATCATGCTGCCGTCCAGCGCCACTGTCAACGACCGCACTGCGGTGCCCACCTCGGGCACCAGCTCGCAGCTGCACGCGTTGGCCGTCAGGTCCCACACACGGATGTGGCCCGTCTGGTCGCCTGGCGGTGTGATGGGTTGCGAGGTGTGCGTGCTTGCGGCCACAAAGAGGGTGCGCCAACATGGTGCTGGATGCTGCGACGTGGGAGCGTCAAGGCGCAAGTCGCACTCAATTCTTGATCGCCACGCCCTAACAGCCCTCTGCTCGCTGTGGCCGCTCTCAGCAGAGTGTTCCCTGTGCCTCCCCTGTGCTCGCCCCTCCGCCACCCCCACCTGAAATGAGCTCCCCCTGGTTGGGGTGCAGCACCACTGTGTTGACAGCCGCTCTGCTCCCGTACTCGCGCTGGCATCCGGGGGTGCGCAAGTCCCAAACGCGCACAGTGCCGTCCTCTCCTCCTGCAACAGGGTTCAAGCCGGCAGGCAGGCAGGTTGCGTGGCTGCTGAGCGACTCCTTGGCGGCTGGCAGCTTGACAAAGCTGCAGCATTGACAGGCATGGGGAGCCTCACTCCACCAGCGTGATGCCTAGGTGCGGGAGCGACATTGCAGCCCCAGAGCACAGCCCTGTCCTGCTGCCATTAGGGTTCCCCCTCCCCCAAACAATGGCAAGCCCTGCACCTGCAACCCCTCCAAACAACAGCGGCTTCCGCATGCTTTCCCTGGCCCTGACAAGCCTTCCCCGCCCTACCCGTGTACATCCACTTGGAATCCTTCTGGAAGCCGACCGCTGTCACGTTGCCCGCGTGGCCGTCATAGCTCATGACCGGCTGCGGGTCATTGCTGTTGACCTCAAACAGCCGCACTTGGCTGTTGCCTGCTGCTGCGACATACTGTTTCTCGGCGGTTATCTCGAGCTTGTTGACCTGAGAGTCGGTGTACTGCAGCGTGCGGTAGCAAATGCCGCTGGTCGCCTCCCAGAAGCGAATCGTGTGATCATAGCCCGCTGTGGCCAGCACGACCGACGACATGAAGCCTGCCCCTGCTGGGGCAGCCGGCGTCCAGCGCCGCTGCGCTCTGCAGGTGTTGGCCGCCGCCGCCGCCGCGGTCCGGGCGCAGCGCTACTGGGACCGTTGCGCACCACGGCCGGCTGCGGCCATCCGCCCCGGGCGCCGCCGCGGGGCGCGTGCCTGGCACTGCAGCAGCAGAGCGTCGACCAAGTTGCAGCAGCTACCGTATTAGAGCAGCGCTGCTGAGCCGGGCCACACCCAGATCCGTGGCACGTTGCTAAAATAAGGGTGCACGCCCGACCGCAGCCAGCTGTCACCAAAGTTTTTTCTTTTCGATTATAGTCTGCTGGCTTACGCCAATGCGTCGCTAGAAGCTCGCAGATCAGCAGCGCTGCCCCCTGGATGCAGCCCTTGCTACACACTCAGAGACCGTTTAGTTGATTGACGCGTCACGCAAAAATGATGAACACATGATTTTCTGGAGGTGGCTGGTACGGTACCAGTACCGTCCAACAAAACAGCGGCAAACGGGGGAGGTGCCACCCACACTAGGGTGTGCCTGTATAGTGGGAACCTGGCGTGCCACCGACGGCAACGCTCCACCTGAGGGCTTGCCGTCCTCGTATACTCAGCAAATAGATCACTGAAGCTACTCGTAACCACTTGTCGCAGCAAAGCAAGGTAAGGGCAGCCGCCAGTCGCTGCAGCAGCAGGCCAGTTGACTACTGTGGGGCAAGCATTTTGCTCGCAAACATCAAGGTGCACTGCTTGCATCTTGCAGACAGGCAATGCAGCATCAGCTGACCGCCACTTCAAGACCCTACTTCATTTGTACAGGACAGCTGATGACATCCCCATCCTGCCATTGCAATCACATTGAGAGCAAACATCACTGTCAGCAAGGGGCTTGCACTCCCACAAGGTGTGGCAATTTAGTGTGTTGGACCCGCGTTACACCCCACACTGCAGGATGAGGGCCGAGCGCCATTGCGGCGCTGCGTAGGTCAAAGCACGATGGTTATTCATGGGCATGGTAGAGCACTAAAAGCATTGCATCTAAACAGTCTCTTGCTCACAGACATCATCGCGCGTCATGCCGTTGGCTGCTGATGTGGAAGTATCAGTGCCGATGGAGCATAGCTGAGACCGTTGCTGCTATTGCTGCTGCTGCTGCTGCTGCTGCTGCTGCTGCTGCTGCTGCTGCTGCTGCTGCTCGGGACGGTGCGCCTGGGGCTGGCCCTTGAGGAGGGGCTGCTGCTCCTCATCGTTGCACCCCTTGTTCTGCCCTTCCTCAACTGCCGGCTCCTGCGTCCCCTGCCTCGTTCTTGAATGGAACTTGGCGTAATTGTACGCGGCCAATCCTGCCAGGGACACTGCATAGCCCCCCAGCTGCAGCGGGGTGACGCGGCTGCCATACACCCCCACTGACAAGGCTATAAGCACCCAGTCCTTGAAAACGCCAGATATGTTGAGTGTCTTGGTGCATAGGGGATGATAAGTGAGAGTGGCACAGGCGTGTCGGGAGTGTGGTGTTGTGCGTACATTGGAGGGAGGGTTGAGAGGGAAGGTTGCGTACACGGCAGGAAGGGGTGGCCTCAAACTCACGCACGCCGACCACCACAAACTGACAACCTCAAGGAGAGCCCACCCACCAGCGCGCTGGTCTTGCCAATAAACAAAAGGATGCTGAGGTTGAGGCCAAAGGCCAGGGCCGCACTGATCAGCAGCAGCCCAGGGCCGACACGGCCCCATGCCCCTGCTGAGTGAAGTAGCTTGGGCACCTCCAGGCACAGTAAAGGCGCCAGCAGACAGAACAGGCAAACGGGGGAGACATAATACCTATTGAGAAAGTGGGGGGCGGGGCGCTCACATTCAGAGGGCTGATGTAGCGTAGAAAGGGACAAGTGATCTGCGCATGATCAGCAAGCAGGTGTAGGTATGCATTAGAAGTGCGCACGTGTGCAGACACAGCCAGGCGCACATGCACAGTGCATGTTGGGTGGGCTCTTGAGTTGTGCCCTCACATGGTGGAAAGAGGCGTGAGACGTATATCTGTACCCTGCAACAGCAGCTGCACCAGCGTGAGCCGCGTGGCCTCGCTGACCGTGGACGCCACCTGCACGATGACACCCAGCAGCATGAAGCGCACCTCACCTGGGGGCAGAAAGAGCGGTCAACATCACAGGTACACTGGGATTGGCAGGTGACGGACTGATAAATAAGGCAAGAGCAGTTACGAGCATCCAGGCATGCAATCATTGCCTACCAGCCGCGGCGATGACCGCGCCCAGCACGACCACCGCCAGGTTGACCAGCATGCGCCACGACGCCGACTCAGTGCCCAGCACACAGCCCACAGCATACACCACCAAGGGGGTCACAGCCTGGGTGTGTATGAGTGGTTGTGAGGAGGTGGAAGGGCTCATGACGGGTGTGCCAGCTCGACCTGCACACCAGGCACGGTGTCGGGTGGACATGTCACCCGTCAAGCCCCAAATGTGCACCATCGATTAGCAGGATCCTTGGTCACGTGATCGCTCTCCGCGCAGCTCGAAGTGCTCCACCCTGGCTTTGGCCCCATGCGCAGCGCCCTCCTCCCCCAGCCCCGCAACGCCACCTTGAGCATCTGTATGAACGACACAGGCAAGTACACGTAGGCGGCGTTGCCCAACCATAGAGTGATGGCAAACAGAGCGCCGATGGGCACGATGGTGCGTGCGAACACGCCAACCGTCACCGCAGGGGGGCGTGCCACAGCGCCAAACTGCACAAGCACTACAGTGGCCGCTGAGCAAAAGGTCATGTGGGTGGCGGTGAGGGTCAGTGGATAGGGAAAGCCGCCCAGCTGCGGGTCAAGGATCCACCTGCGGTTTGGGGTCCAGGGTGTGGGGGGGCTGATGCCGATGGGGTCGTGTGGAGGTGTCTGGTTGTTTGACATGGGCCTGCTGAGGGCATGGTCAGCTGCTGTCAACGGGCGCATTTTGACTCACTTGTTCGTAAGAATGACAACCGCGCTGAGCGCAACCCACAGGAGCATGCACCTGCACCGTTAGGAGGTCGCGAGTGTGGCGCTGCATCCTACCGGTACTGCACAGGATCTCTGCACTTGCTGTGTCGACTGAGCAGCTCGAGGTGTGGATCGGCATACAATGCGCTGCATCGGCTCTGCGCAGGGGCATGCTATCGGGGAACATATCCTTCTCACCCATAGGCAATTATGGGACTCGTACGCATGGCAGAAGCGACTGTAGGCGCCATCTGGCAGCGCGGATTGCTAGCACGCAACCGATCTGAAGCTCGATCATCTGCTTCATTGCTTCATGCTAGCGCGACGGATGTTTCGTTTTTGCAAGCTCAAGGCCTGCATGTCATACCGTATCTGCAAGCTTCCTACAACAGCTCGGGCGATGGCCGGCCAGGAAGTATTACGGCAGCAACCACGGGCGTGCAGCTGCACACAATTGGACAATCGGCGCACCCACATGCACAGTGTGGGCGCGTTGAGTTAATTCTGCTGAATCGGTTTGAGTGTGGGGTCGATATTGTTTGTGTATGCACTCAGCCTGAACACGGCAAAGCAGCTCAGCAGCTGGGGTGGCCAATGCTGACTAGCTCTCCAGCATGAAATCGACCACATCCCCCACAACCGAAGACATGTTGCGGTGTTGCAGTGATGACAGTATCGCAGATTGCATGCAGGTGATAATGTATGCAGGTGATAACAATGCCTGTTTGTCAGTGAGCACCACAGGCTGGCCAACAACCAAAGTTCGGTACGTAGCACGCACCCACCTGTCACAAACCCTGATGAGGCACACAGGGCTGGCCCTGTCAACGAGGTGCCTCCTCGCCGCTTTGAATTTTGAGATTTGTAGCAATTGATTTCGTTACCCTGTGTGTCAAAAATTTGTGGTGCTCACAGATCTAAGGTGAGCGGGCCTGCAAGACCCATTCCCAAGGTGGCACAGCACCACGTCCACCAGGTGATAGGCACTCGCACGCGTCCGACGCATCACTCTGCGACGCCGCGCAGCTCCCTCAGCCGGGCGGCCAGCTCCGCTGCCTCCAGCCGCGCCGCCACCTCATCCGGCCGCGGCGGCGCCGCCACAACTGCCACGCTGCCTGCGCTGGCCTCGGGCCAGTCCTCCTCCTCCATGCTGTGAACTGGGCTGTTGAGTGTGTAACGGCGACGGCTGGATAGCTCCTTGACTGACCCCTTCCAGCCCCGCAGCATAAGGAAGAAGCACACAAAAAGCGCAGGCAGAATGGGCCCCGTCAGAGCGCCTGCGCTCATCAGCAGGAGGCCCTGCTGCAGCATGCTGCCACCAGACTTGCCCGTCTGGGGATGAGGGGAATCCAAGGGAGGGTGGGGGGAGGGGGCGTTTGTCGGGTGGGATCAAGGCGG
>NW_014013316.1:13539-14929 GCF_000611645.1 Monoraphidium neglectum | reverse complement strand
CGTTTGTCGGGTGGGATCAAGGCGGGTCAGGGCGGTGAACAGTTTCACCACCCTGAAACCACAACGCAAAATTTCTGAGTAATATGAACAAGAGGTCCCAAGATGGTTGCAAATGCAGCTCGCTCATCGACGACCTCAGCAGGATCCTCTGATGCACTGCCCTCCCACCTGCGCGCCGACAACGTCAATGGCTGCCTTGCCACGCGTGCGGCCTGCCTCGTCCAGCGTGATGTACACCATCTCCTCGGCCGGCTTGAACAGGGAGAACTTGGCGCCCTTGCTGAATGCATACAGCAGCGCGCCCCCGATGACTAGCCCTCCCAGCAGCCAGGGCGCCGGCGCAGCCACGCCAGCCGCTGCTGCAGCGGCTGCTGCGCTGCCAAACCAGTGCTGGTAGGCAACAGCCGCGGCAAAGAAGAAGGTGCCGCCAAACAGCAGGATTTGAGGTGTAGCGTTGGCGACGCCACGCCAGCCGAGGCGGTCAAACAGTACAGGGCTGACGATCATGAGGCCAATAGTGACGACGCCGGTCCAGGTGGCGACGTCGCCCAAAAAGGCCGTGAAGTCAGAGGGCGATGGGTACAGCAGGCGCATGTGGCTCTGAGAATTGGTGGCAGGGTAGAGTGAGGATGGACATGGGTAAGGAGCAGTCGCATGCATCGCATCAGGGGCGTGGTGCGGCAGCGCGGCGATGGGTGCGATGTATAGCTGGCAAACCACCACAGGCCCCTGCGCCACCAGAGGGGCCATGGGCCAGCTCGCCCCTGCAGCGCCCTCTTCACACCCACCTTCCACACAAATTCCATCAACGAGCTGCAGAGCCCCTGGGCCAGGCTCATCACCGCAAGGCACCGAATTTCCAAGCTGCCCGCCAGCACAGCAAAGGTGTCCGCCAGCGAGTACCGCTTCTTGCCGCTGTCGTCTGCCCCCTCAGCTTCCTGCTGCTGCTGCTGCTGCTGCTGCTGCTGCTGCTGCTGCTGCTGCTGCTGCTGCTCAGGGTCCCGCGCCGTATGCTGCCACGCGCCTGCTGCCTGCGCGGGTGCCGGGTGCTGCCAGCCCGCCTCGAGTGCCAGGTCAAGGTGCCCATTGCTGCCTTGGCTGCGTTTCCCGCTGTTGCTGGCGCTGCTGCTAAAGCTCTCGCTGCTGAAGCCGCTGCTAAGGTGCTGCGGGTCCAGTTCCAGGTTGTTGTGGACGTGGTGCTGGAGATGCGCGCGCTGCTGAGGGTGCCCCTGCCACGCATGGTTCGCTCCATCAAGGGAGTGCATGGCGCTGCCCTCCCACTGGCGGATGTCAGCAGAGCCGGAGTCAATGTCGCGGGTGATGCTCTGCTTTTGGAAGGCGACCCCATGGCCACCGCCGCCACCGCCGCTGCTGCTGCTGATAGTGGCGG
>NW_014013316.1:3948-13302 GCF_000611645.1 Monoraphidium neglectum | reverse complement strand
CTGCCCAGCCTGTCCGCCAGCACCGCCTCAAACTCGGCCGCCCCCAGCTCCAGGTGTGCACTGCGTGATGCCACACTGTGGGACGCCGCGCGGAGGCCACCAGTCAGGCTGCCTTCCAAGCCCCCGGCCCTCTTGCGGCGCGCGCCGCCGTTTGCCCGCCGCCCCACCCCCAACGGCGGTGGTGGCAGCTCCGCCTGGTGCTCTGGCGGCGGCAGGGTGACCGTGATGTGGCGGTGCACCGCTAGAGCCACCGCCGCCATGCCCAGCACCACCGCCATGGTGGCCTGCACCTCGCGGCAAAAGCCGGCCGCGCCGGCGCCGCTCGCGCGCGCGGCAGTCATCGCCTTGAGCACAAGACCTGCCGCGGCCTGCGCCACGTTGGCGCCCAGGCCCAGGAGCGGGTACGCGGTGGGGGCGTCCTGCAGCGAGGTGATGTCGTTGGCGAGGCCCCAGAAGAGCAGGCCCATGCAGACGTCGCCCCACAGCTCCGCGGCGCAGAAGAAGAGGGTGTAGGTCCAGTTGCGCACCATGCCCACCGCACCGCCCAGGCCCGCAGGGAGGACCTGCAGGAGAGGAGTCGATGGATTCATATGCATTTGAAGATTAGGAGAGTGGTTGATCGTGTATGGTGCCTAAACCTCCAATCAGTAGTAGCGTGGATGGGTGAGCGCAGGCAAGTTGCGCACTACCAGTCCACGCCTGGGGCTGCAGCCCGCGCTGCCCAGAGGCGCACCTGCTGCATGCTGTCCGCCAGTGCGTGCAGGTGCAGAGACTCGGCGTTGGGCATCAGGAAGAGCGCGAACAGCGCAAAGAACCCGCCAAAGCCGACGACAATGGCGTTGAACAGCGCCGCCCGCGACATGCGCTGGCTGGCCCAGGAGTAGGCGACCAGGAACAGCAGGGAGCTGGGCAGGACCGCGTACACCGTTAAGAAAGGCACCACAGAGGCGCCGCCGCCGGGCGCAGTGATGACGAGGGTGTCCTTGAGTGAGTCCAGGATGGTGTTGGTGAAAGACAGGCAGAAGAACAGGCACAGCATAGGCACAAACCGCCGCCACAGGCCACCCACGCGCCGCGTGTACTCAGTCAGAGCCGCCGCAGCGCCGCCTAGCAGGGGCACAGATGCCACTGCAGCAGGTAGACCGCCCTCAGCCGGGGTCCGCTGAGGGCGCAGCTGCGGCGCCTCTTCGTCCCCAAACGGCGAGGCTGCTGCTGCGCCTGCTGCCACCAGCAAAGACGGCTGTCCGCAACCCCGCCGCCGCGGCAGTTGCGGCTGCCAGCATTGCGTCCGCAAACTTGGCAGCAACCCAGGCCGACGTGTGTGTCCTGCTGATTGGCAAGCAGGGTATGCGGTGGTGTGACTTCAGCAGCCCTGAGTGGTTGCCAACAGTTGCCAACAGCGCCGCGAGCCGCGCAGATGCCAATTCAACTGGTCCAGCGCAGCTAAACGCCTCACCTGAGAAACGTCGGAATGGCCCGTGCGCTTCCTTTGCCACTGATGGTGTCACATGGTGACTGCAGGGAGTACCGTTTGATCGAGTTGGGGCCGCAGCAGGAAAAGGAGCGGGCGCACATCGAGGGCGGTGTCCACGTATGCAGCCACCGCGTAGGACTGCAACTGTGCATCATGTTTGTATTTTGACCAACCAGCACTCAAATGCTGCCGCAAATCTGCAGTGCGGGCACAAGTTGCCGCTGCTGCTCACAATGCTGGCCATGCACCGGCTGCTGATTCAGCCACTTGTGACGGCCGCCCTGCACGCCGCACACCGCCCACAAGCCTACGCGCACCTGCACGTGGGCGTGTATCTCCTCGATGCATGGATATTGCACCTGCTAAGCATGCCTGTTGCACGCTTTGCTCCGCGCTTTCCTCGCGCCCCAGCCCACTCGCGAGCAATCAGCGATTTCGACGCAGCAACGGGTAGAGGCTAAGTTGAGCGGCACTTTCTAATGATATTTCCCGTGCCAAGTGCGCCCTGTGATCAAATGGGGAGCTGGTGTGCGGCATGCATGTAATTGCGTGTCTGGGACCGCGTCGGCGGCCTTGTCTTGAGTAAGATGTATGAGTAAGAGAATATCAGACTATCCAATGCCAAGCCGCAAGGCGTGCAGTCTTGAGCGAGCCAATCGCGCTTCGAACCACAGCCTCGGAGCCGTCACTCGGTGACCCGACAGCACTGGTTCCGCCCGTCGCACAGTCTTCAATTGGACACAGTGCAAGCAAAACCATCATGATGATCAAGATCGCATGTATTCTGTATACAAGCACAGTACGACTAAGTAATTGCTTGCAGTCCTTGCTCCTGTGAAGCTTGGCGTGGTTGTCAACCACGCTGGAGTGTCCCTGCCGTCGCAGCACAGGCAGGTGCTTGGCCAACATGCTGGGGCCACAGTTAGGAAGGAGGGCCACCCAGGGGGTTCATTCGTACTGCATCGTGGATTCCAGTGCGATAATCGCGTTTGTCAGGCGTGTTGCGGTATTGTGTTCTATTGACTAGCTATGCTCGAGGAATCGGGCCCAAGCCAAGGCAACAGCCGTGCTGCCCGCATACTCACTACGTCGTATCAGTATGTCAAGCAATGCATGTACTGCTCAGGAAGTAGACCATGCTCAAGCGCAGACGCGACTCCTGCACAGCGGCCAAGGAGCTGTCAAAAGCGGCCAAGCAACAGCACATCAGCTACCATGACGTTTACAATAAGCACACTATGCAATCCTATTGTGTGCATGGGCTGATGCAAGGCTTGGGAGGCTGGGCAGGGTGCAAAACGGGAGCTGGTATCTTGGCTTGTCAAAAATGCAGTCGGGCAGCGTGCCCAGCATGCCGATTGCGACAGGGCGGTTGTGTGCTTAACACAGCGCCACTGGCATGCAGAAGCCTCACGGGTGCCCCCCTCGGCATGACACCAAGCGCATGACACCGGCGCATTAAAAGATGCCGCCAAGAGAAAGGAAGCGCAGAGGCACAATGGGCGAGAGGCAGTTCAGGCCCAGGCGTTGTGGCGAAGACACACGGCCTCGACACGCCTCGTCAACTTCAAAGACGTTCGACAACATCGATCCGCGTACAATTGAGTGGTGAAAACGATGCAGAAGCCATGCCCGTGTCAGGATTAGATCGGCCCAGCGGCAGTGCGAGCTATGAGGCTCTCAGTGGCAAGTGATCAATCGAACTGGTGCATCACGAGGCGAAGGAATAATGCGCAAGTCTTGTGCGCTCGCGGGGTGGTGCTTCCAAAGCAGCACGGGTGGTGCGTAGCTGCTCCCACGACGCCCAATGCGGCCACGCCCCTGCGGCTGGGGCGTGTCAGCCTGCAGCGCCGTTCGGCTGCCGCAGTAACAGCTGCCCCCGATCAAAAGCAGTCGCGCCCCTCGCAGTCGCAGTCGCAGCCGACGCCAACGCGCGTCCGGGTTGCGCACGACGGCAGCATACGTGCGAGTAGGCTGGCGTTCTGGGGCCTCCTCCAGACTGAGCTCAGGCAGCTGGGTGGCGACGACGAGGGTTTGAAGGACGCCGTGTCCCTCCTGGCGTCGCTTGAGAGCATCTATGGGTGAGGTGCCAAGGGTGTACTTTGAAAAACAGCGCATCCCAGCAGGTGCAAAAAGCTCGCATGAATATGGGAGGCGCTGCCCACAGGCACCTAGCCTCCCCTAAATCAGGAGACTGCCAGCCGCGTGCTGTAGCCATAACGTGATGACGCATTCACACTTGTGCGCGCACGCAGCGTCGAGTACACCGGCCTGGCAGAGGCCCTGCTGTCCGCGTTCCAGGCGGCGGCGCGCCCCACTGCGCGCGGGGGCGTGGGCAGCCCCTCTGGGTCACCGGGTGGCACTGTGACGGGCAGCATGGACGAGTCAGGGCCGGCCCTGGAGCACCTGGCTCTGCCGGGAGCCGCCTCTGTGGCCGGGGCTGCCAACGCAGCGGCGACGGCCGCGGCCGCTGCAGCAGCAGTCGCGAGTGCTGCTGCCAGCGCTGCAGTGAGCCTGGTGGACGCTGAGGTGGCCAAGGGGGCCAGGAGGGCCGGAGATGACGTCGAAGGGCGTCCGCGGCGGCATGACCGTAGCACGGAGGGTCAGCAGCAGCAGCCACGTCAGCACGCAGATGAGGGGCAGGAGCAGCAGCAGGCGGAGCAGCTGCTTCAGGAGCAGCAAGAGCACGCGCAGCAGGTGGTGACCGCCGCCCAGCTGCGCATTGAGCGCGAGCTCAACCAGGCGCGCATCAGGGAGCAGCGGTCAGAGGCGCGGATTCGCCGCCTGGAAGCGGTGCGGGCGGCGGCCGCCGAAGCCGACGCGCGGTTCACGAGCGCGCTGCTCACGCTGGCGTCGCGGGCTCACTTTTCGTTCCTCACGCCGCGTGATGTCCAGCTGGCGGCCAGCCTGAACCAGGACTACTGGCTGGGTGGGTGCGGCGCAGCCTGCGGCGTTCTCATAGATGCGTTCAGTTCAATTGCAGCCAAGACGGCCGCCGCAGGGATTGAGTGTGCGAGGAGCTCTGGGTTGCGGAGGGTCGGTGTGCCACGGGAGCAGCACACGCGCTCGGGAGCGTGGCCGCCCCTCATCCTGCCGTTGCTGCACCCCCTTCCGCGCACCTCATATCGCGCAGGCAACATCTTCATCCGCACCAACCCTGCCGGCCTGGACCCCTCCCTGGCGGCGGCGTGCCCCGAGGCCCGCGCTCAGATGCCTCCCGAGGCAGAGCCTTTGCTCGTGTTCAAGTAGGCGTGGGGCGGCGCAGTGAGCTGGCGGGACGGGAGGACAAGACCGGGACGATGCGGCAAAATGGGGACAGGAGGAGGTTGCAGTGAGGATCGGCTGCTTTTGCAGCCAGACTTTGCATACAGCCGCAGGGCCTGTGATGGTGCTCCACGCCATACGTCGCACCGTCTGCCAGCGTGTGCGTAACCCTGCAGGGCCGGACAGCCGGGTTGGGTACCCAACAGACTTGCCTGCTCCTCACCCTGCTCACGCCCTCTCAGGCGTGGCTACAGCAGTGAGCGCTCCAAGGGGCGGCTGACAGTGCAGAAGCTCGATTACCGTGAGGGGCCATCTTCCGGTTGGGTGCACGGCACAAATCGGGCTGGGAGTCTGGAGGAGCACTTTGAAACACCTAGAACACAGAACGCCAGCCTCCGCAGAACACCCAGCTGCATCAGAGCGTGCGCTCTCTACCACATTGCGTGGAGCTTGCTGTACCTGTGTACGTCTTGCTGCCAGTCAGCCCCCTTGCATTTAGGTCCCTGCCGGCTCATTCCAACTCCATCCACTGTCTCATGCCCCCACAACCTCCCACGTCTGCTGACAGTCCAGCTGTGGCTCATCAGGAGCGTCGGCTCGGCACTGGGGGACCTCGCCTCAGGGCTGGCGGACGGGCTCGGCCTCAAGCAGCGCCCAGGGACAGCACGGCCACCCCGCAGTGGCAACACCCCTGAGCGACCCTCTGGGCCGCAGAGCCGCGGCCTGGATCAGGATGCGGGGGG
Source organism: Monoraphidium neglectum (assembly GCF_000611645.1). Taxonomy (NCBI): domain Eukaryota; kingdom Viridiplantae; phylum Chlorophyta; class Chlorophyceae; order Sphaeropleales; family Selenastraceae; genus Monoraphidium; species Monoraphidium neglectum. The sequence continues at coordinate 7,821 of NW_014013316.1, read as the reverse complement.
CATGCCGCGCAGCGTCGGAACTGGCAGTGGCAGCGGTGCTGCCGTTGATGGCGCCCCCGTGCCACCCCCCGCACCACAGCGACCCGCGACACCGGGCCCCCGCGGCCCCAGCCCCTCGCTGAGGCCGCCGCGCTGGCGGGCCAGGAGTGTGGGATGGGCGCTGCGCGCAGCGGGGCAGCGTGTGGCGCGGGCGCTGTCGGTCGTCGGCCTCCTGCCCCGCATGGACGTGACACCGCTGACGTCGTTCGACAGGTGAGGACTCCGGTAAGGGGGGGGGGGGCGTGCCTGGGATTAGGTGACGACCCGACTTCACCCGTGATCATCATGGGCCCACTGCTGAGCCCTTGAAAACCCCGCACCTCTTGATCTGCACCGACCCCCTGCCTCACAGTCAGCTGCCCGTGACGGAGCCGCCGCGCCTGGCCCCCCTCTACGTGGAGCGTGTGTCGCTGCCGGACTTTATGGATCCCTTGCTGCCGCAGTGGGGTGGGGGCGCCGGCCCCAACACGCGCAGCGGCAGCAGCAACACCAACAGCAGCAATGGCAGGAACAGCAGTGGTAGCAGCAGCGGCGGCAGCATCGAAACCACCACCAGCAGCGCTGCCCGCACCGCGTCCCCGTTCCCTGGGCCGCCTGATGGCGGGGAGGCCGGGGCCCTGGATCTGCCGCCGCCCGGGCTGCTGTCTGCGCTGGTGTCTCCCGTGTGGCTGGTGGAGCCGTCCTTCAGGGAGGTGCTGGTGGCCTTCAGGAAGAAGCCGCGGGTGGGTCAACCAGGGAGGGGCGGGGCGCAGCGCGAGGGGGCAGGCGACCGCTGCGCACACACAATGCCCCGGAAGGCGCCGGCCTTCACGTCACCCAGCCCGGGGCACGCTGTAACGCGGCTCACCTGTGCCCAGGGCTGCCTGCGTGAGCCAGGTTGCTGCCGGGTTGCGACTCGCGTGGTGCTTGCACCTCCCTCCATCCATCAACTCTCCCCTCCCACAACACCCTCGCTTGCCTGGCCCACCCTGGCGCACGCAGATCAGTGGGTGGGAGCGCTTCAAGGGCGCGCTGCGCGGCAAGGCCCTGCAGCCCAACCCCGCGCGGCCGCCCTCCATCGAGATTGTGCTGTACAGCGGCATACCCCTGCCCGCATGGCAGGTGCGCACGCGGCAGACTGCATGGGCCGGCCGGCCCGGCCGACACGGCTGCTCATGTGGCGTGCAACCCCGCTTGAGCAACGGTGCAGCGCGGCCGCCACAGCTGCATTCACTGGACACTATCGAGCCCCTCCCTGCGTTTTGAATGCCCCTGAGTACAACTCTCCTTGCTTATTGTCACCCGATGCTCAAGGCCCCCCCCCACCTCAACCCTCATGCTATCAGATCGTGTACCCCTCCAAGGTCCTGCAGTTCAGGCCGCTGGACATCCTCAAGATAGACCTCTTCGCACTGGTGGGGCTGGCGGCGGCTCTGGGCCAGTCCAAGGTGGACAGCCTGCTGCTCTACGCCATCACTGCCGTGTCGGCCGGCGCGGCGCTGTCGCGGCTCGTGCTTGGCTACATCCGCATCAGGGACAAGTGCGCATCGGGCGCGGCGCTGACGCGCAAGCGGCCGCGAGCAGGCACACGCGAGACCCAGTGCTTTATAGATTGTGATGCTCCAGCCTCCAGTTTGTTGAGGGCGGGGCAGCTTGGCAGTGCAGAGCGGCGCTCGACTGCAGGTGGCATGTCCTGGTAGCCGCCCCGTACCGCCTTGTGTGCTGGGCGTGACGCCCTGCGCCCGCCCACCGCCCGTGTCGTGCCTGCCCCCTGTCGCGCCTCAGGTACGGGGCGTTGGTCAGTGAGCTGCTGCGCGACAGGTGGGGCGATGAGGGGAGCGCCTGAACTCTAGTGGGAAGGGGTTGGCTGGGGGCCCACCATTAGTGCTGTGAGGCGGCGAGCTGGTGCCATGTTGACTTTGGCAGGCTCACCAGCCTGCAGAGCTGCGTCACGTAAGCGGCAGCGTGACGCTCTGGCAGCCCTTAACGAAATGCCTAGACGCCTGCCCTGTTGCCCCCAGAAGCCTGGAACACATCACCAAGATCCCTCAGACCCAGTCCACAACCTCCCTTCAAAACACCCTCTTGTCACCCGACCTCCACCCCCACACACCCACTCTGCACCATCCCCCGCCACCTGCCCACCCACCCACCCACCATAATGCGCGCACCTCCCCCTGCACCACCCACCCCACCCACCGCGCAGGACCGTCGCGGGCAACGAGGGCGCAATTGAGTACCTGGCAGCCACCGCCGGGCTGCAGCAGTGGAAGCAGGCCGCCCTGGCCTACACGCTGATGCTGGGGGCGGGGCGGCCCCTGTCTGAGGAGGAGCTGTGTGGCCGGGCTGAGGCCCTGCTGGCCGCGAGGCTGGGGCTGCAGGTGTGCTTCGCGGCCGGGGAGGCCCTGGGAGAGCTGCGGCGGTTTGGGCTGCTGCTGGAGGAGCCGCAGCAGGCGCCAGGGGCGGTCGCGGCGGAGAGAGCCAAGCGGCAGGGCGAAGGTGGTGGGGGCGTCAACGGCCAGGGCACCGCGGACGGGGGACAAGGCGGCCGCCACGGGGCCGATGCGCCGGCGCCGGCGCCTGCGGCGTCAGCTACAGCTGTGGCTGCGCCCGCCACTGCTCCTCCGTTTGCAATGCTGGCGCGCGGCCCCCCTCGGCGCTACAGCGTGGTGCCTGCGGGCGAGGGCTGCAAGCTGCTGCGGCGCCACTGGGCTCGGCTCCTGGAGGCCCGGGTGGACGGCATCATGCGGGGGCTCGCGTGAGGGGATCACACGCCCCCACACACGCACACTCGCGTGTGGTGGTGTGTGTAAGGGCGCAGCCCGCGCTTGCAGAGGTGCCTCGCCTCTGATGCTGTGAACCGCACGTCCGTCGCTGCTGCTTCTCGCCACTTGTATTGAAGCGGGGTTCCGGCCCCTCCCAGCACGCCCACTTGCTTGCACCCCCTGGGAGACATTGGGGAGTGATGCTGCAGGTGGTGCATTCCTTCTTACAATTCGAGCGCAATTTGTTCCCACTGTTGATGCATTGTGCACAGGATATTCCATGAGAAGCCGCTATGTTGATTTTGAGGGGGGCCCCTCTGGAGGTCTCGAAGGCCCCCCCCCCTGCGAGCCCTTCCAAGGGGCCAGCGCCGCCACCGAACACAGGCAGGCGGGCGCTGTTCGATCACTGGCGGCGCATTGCCTGCCCTCAAGTTGTCAGCACCTGTACACCCCTAACACAGACTCGGCCATCATTCCGTTGTGTTACAACTCATGTTTAAGGGGGTTGGGTTTGGTCGCTTGCTGGACATTTGATGCATGTGACGGGTCCAGCATGCGGGGTGCAACCAAAGCCTATGCTTTCTACAATCAGTACAGCACATGAAATGGGGATGAATGGCCCTGCACGGCCCGCCGCCGCAGCGTGCACCCCTGGGCGAGGCCCCTCATTTTGAGAAGAGCATCCCGAAGCAGCGCGTGACCGCCGACCCAAACATGCCCAGCATCCAGCGGACACTGTCTGTGCCCCCGGGGTAGTACGACGTCAGGTAATACAGCAGCGCCACCACCTGGCACCAGGTTTGCAGTTCGCAGGAGTGAGGGAGTGTGTGCGTTAGATTTGAAAGCGTCGGTGCAGCGACACGGTTTGGCAGGGGGGACGGGAGCGATCAGGTCAAGGTGCCTCATTTCAGCCAAACGCAGCCATGGTCCCTGCACCCTTGAGCTGCTCCCCACTCCCCACCCCCCAACTCTCCCTCCCGCCCCCACCTGCAGTGCCGAGGCCCCCAGGCTCAGCAGGTATGACTTGAGGAATATAGCCGCGTACAGTGTGAGCCCCACGCTGCCCAGGTACCCGGCCGTGAACGGCAGC
>NW_014013316.1:1974-3612 GCF_000611645.1 Monoraphidium neglectum | reverse complement strand
GTCTCGCGCCAACATCTGCGCCGCCTGCTTCCGCCACCCCTTGAGCGCGGCAAACGCGGACAGCAGGAGGCAGCAGCCGATGGTGAAGGAGAGGGCGAACTTTGAGGGTGCGAGGATGATGACGGGCAGGAAGATGAAGAACGCCATGAACAGGAAGAAGAGGCCGCCACCCATGAAGCTGAAAAAGTAGACCAGCTGCTCGCCAGTGGGTATGCCGCTGACGGGAGGGCGCATGAGGGTCGGGTCGCGCTGGGTGAGGTGGAGGGCCTCAGCCAAGCATGCGTCCCGGGTTGGTTGGCGGCGGTTAAGCTTGGGATTGGCCGGGCCATGCCGCCTGCTGCGGAGCGTGCAGTCGACAAAACAGCTGCTTTCAGCCTGGACAATCACTTATCGGGTGATCAGCTGCCTGTGAAAGATCTGTCAGCCTCGCCCAACGCATACGGTGGTTTTGTACTGTACATTCACTCTGGCCGTGCCCTGGCAGAGCTGCTTCCGCGACACCGCGCCAACCAGCCGCGCCTGCGCAGCCCAGGCCGCTGCTTCCTCAACAAGCCCACACTCCACCTACGTGCTCTCCAGCGTCGGCACCGAAGCGTTGCTGATGCCGTCCGACACGGCAGTGTAGCCCAATCTGAAAAAGGTGAGGATGCTGCCGCCCACCTCCTGCGCCCGCCCACTCACGGTGGACGTCCCCGCCTCCACATCTCCTTGGTTCTGGTCTGCGAGCACGCACGATGTCAGATATGCAGCCTGGCGGACGCAAACGCATGCATTCTGGGTGCAGTACGCCCAGACGGGTGCAGCAGCTGGGGCGCACAAGCAGCGGCTAGCGCTGCGGGTCAAGGCCGACGCGGCGTGTTGCCAGCGGCCTTCACATCAGCAGCTCACATGATTGCCAGTCCGATAAGAGGCTTGATTGCTGATGCTGCTGTTGTTGCTGCTGTCCCGCGGTCACGCCCGCTGGAAGCAGGTTCTTCAGCGCCTGCATGCTGTTGCAAGTTCTTATGTGTGAAGCTGATCACGAGTGCGCAGGATTCTTCATTGTGATCGAGGTTGGCGTGCTTACGGTGATTATGGTTGGGCAGGGAGCTGGGTGGCTGGCACACCAGAATGAATGTCAAGTGTACGAGAGAAACGGCCCCTCTGAATGACTGACTTATTCTGAATGTGTTATGTGTAATTCTTGGCAGCATCAGCGGCAGACGGTCAGCATCAGGCGATCTCATTATCATTTACGAAATGCACGCGCCTCGTGGCGTTTTGGAGGATGGGTGAGATATTGTATCCAGGCGCGGACGAAGATGCAGCAGCGATGCTGCCATATTGTTGCCGCATGTGGGCACGCGCATGCTGCTAGGGCGGCCGCCGCAACGGAGCGCCAATGCGGACCCGCACTGCACTCAACGCAGCCGAGCCGGAGTGCACAGGATCGAGAGCAAGAGCTGTGTCAAGGCTGCCTTGCAAAGTGACAAAAAGATTATTGTAAGAAGTGGGGCCAGGCCGCGGTTGTGCGCTGCAACCGCCTGGAGCGTGGCAGCAGCTCAGCATCCTGGCTGCATCCACGTCAGATGGCCCCTGGTCATCGTGACCGACTCAACGCATGCGCGCACATGGCAGCGCCCCCTCCACCCACCGTGT
>NW_014013316.1:0-1541 GCF_000611645.1 Monoraphidium neglectum | reverse complement strand
CCCCCCCCCCCGCCTTGTGCAGGTCATCAAGATCGGCACCAGCAGCCTCATCAACGAGGGGTTCCACAGCCTCAACCTCTCAAATTTGGCACGAGTGTGTGAGGTCATCAAGCAGCTGCACAATGAGGGTGGGTGGGGGCCGGCCGGCAGCTGTGGCGGCAGCGGTGACGTGTAGACCAGCGGGTGCAGTGAGGGTGTGCCGGATGGTGGCCTGGCGACGTGCAGGCTGCTGCAGCTGCTGCTGCTGGCCTTGCAGCAGTGACAGCAGCACGGCTGCACCACTACCACCCGCAGGAAAGGTGGTAGTAGCGGCCAAGGGATTACGCGCGATCCCCTTCTGAGCAGATTTCAACACCACTTCACATGCGCTAGGGAGGTGCTTGAGCAGGCCGCTGGCAACCTCCGCAGGGCAGTCCTCCCCTCCCCCAGCACATTTTTGGCCTCCTTCCCCATACCCCATCATTCGTGTGGCCTTCACTCCTCCCCTCCCTGTCAAGGCCACTTTGTCATCCTGGTGTCGAGTGGCGCCGTGGGCGTGGGCTGCCAGCGCCTGGGCCTAACGGTGCGCCCCACCAAGCTGGCCCAGAAGCAGGCCCTGGCGGCTGTGGGGCAGGTCCACCTCATGCGCTACTACCAGGACTTCTTCCAGGCCCTGGGGCTGGTGGGGCAGGAGGGGGGGGGGACGGGAGCGGGGGTGAAGGGATTGGGGTGATGCCTCTCGGATGAGCGGGGATTGCTGGATCGAGGGGTGCAAGCCTCAGGGTCCTGGTTGGAGGGGCATGGAAGAGTCATCCCTCAACCCCGGTGATGCCAGCCCCGTGCTCGGTTGTGTTGCCCCTTACATTTATCCACCACTCTTCACGTCCCGCTCCTGAATCTTCAATTTCATGAAACCTGTAATTCCTCACGGCCCCCTCTGCTGCACAGACGTGTGCCCAGGTGCTGCTGACCCTGGAGAACCTGGCGGACCGCTCACAGTACATCAACGCGCGCAGCACCTTCACGGAGCTGCTGGCCTACGGCGCCATCCCCGTGGTCAACGAGAACGTGAGGCCGCGCCCCGGGGAGGGTGGAGGGAGGGGGGCCTGGGTGGTGGCGCTGCGCCGTGCCCTGGGGGAGACCTCCAGGACGCGTTGGGTCTGAGAGCTGAGGCACCGGCAGTGCTGATTTGGGGCTGCCAGGGAGGCTTGCAGTCCTGCTCAGGCCCACAAGTCAGCTTGGCCCGCCTCGCTCTCTGACAGCGCCACTCCTTACGTGCCACGGCGCTGTTGTTTGCATACTGTGCCGTGCCCTTTGTACGCGCGCACCCGCAGGACACTGTTGCGGTGCAGGAGCTTCGCATCGGTGACAACGACACTCTAAGCGCACAGGCAGGGCGTGCCCCTCCCTTGTGCAGGGTTGCGGCATCATGCTGCGTTGAGATAGCCGCAACGCACCCTGCAGCCGGGCTTGGGAGGCGATCCAGCGAGCTGTGCCCCGGCCCGGGCCCTTGCGGTGTGGTGGTTGCGTGTTGTCCCGCCTCTCGCCCGGACAAGACGCGC
>NW_014013317.1:31991-32585 GCF_000611645.1 Monoraphidium neglectum | reverse complement strand
ACGTATGGGGGCATACCCCGACCCCCGACTTCCCGACCCCCATGCAAAAGTGGCCCGGACAAGCACGGGGTGGTACATATATAATCTTCGTGATTTTATTTATGTGATACGCTCGTCGAGCGGGGTATGCGAGCGTTGTATGCGGCAGGTGTGCGGGAGGTGACACCTGGCAGTAGGATTGTCCCCGGGAGGGAAGAGACAGCAGCAGATGTTGTGATGTAGCTAAATACACATATTTAAACAAGCATTGTGCTCAGCAGAGGCCGCCGCGGCCATCCGCTTGAAGCATACAAGCATTTGCTGGGTTGTGGCACGAACATTCAAGTGGGCGCACTTTTGCAATAATTCCTGGAAAAATTCCAGATCGCAAGTGCCCAACAGGCAACCTAAGCGACTTTCGGCCGGGGTTTGGAAGCATAGACCATGTCCACCACGGTAATGTGACCTCCCGCAGACAGCGCTCGTAGACCCGCTCGATGCGCGTAATGAATATAGGAATCCTTCAACAAGCTACATGCACCATCGCGTTACCACCCGGGACACTTTTGCCTGGGGGTCGGGGAGTCGGGGGTCGGGGTATGCCCCCATACACAC
>NW_014013317.1:20465-31506 GCF_000611645.1 Monoraphidium neglectum | reverse complement strand
GCAACGCTCGAACGACGGAACAAGCGGGTCTTTCGGACAATTCATGTTCGATCGAGCGATCGTGTTGAGGGCAGATTATCAAAGGAATTTATCACGGCATGCTACGTACAGTGAGTCGGTATGGCCGAATTGACCTGGTCAAACAACTCACAACTTGGCATTTCCTGCGCCGCGCGGGCTTAACAGCTTTGTGCAGCCATGCACGGGCTCACCAGTGTCTGTGATGTCGGCCACGGCTGTCTTCACTTCTCCCGTGGTCGCGGAGAAGCTGTGGCGTCAAAGACCGTTGCTATGGAAGGCCTCACTTGCAGCTCGCGTTCTCACGCTACAGTAAAAGGCTATCGACTCGTTTGGGGATTTCGCTTGCGAGTCTTTCGTCGGGCTCCTGCTTGGTGTGATCTGTGGTTCCTCGGGGTGCTTTTCAGGCCCGCCTGACGCTTTCAAGATGACAACAAAGATGTGAGCTGTTCCCCACATGACTTTCCGCTCGCGCTTTGTCCCCAATCCTGCTGTCGTGGCGGCAGGGATGGCCCAACCACGATAAACGGCCTGTTACACGCAGGTACGTTGGCAATCTGAGCTTTCAAACGACTCAGGTGAGCATAAACGGGCACAAATCTGCGCAAGATGCAGCAGCACGCCAATGATCTGAGCCGCGTGGCTGTGGGACACATCGTAGCCTTGTTTCTGCAGAAAATCGTTCTTCGGGGGCCTCAGACCGATTTCATGTGCGATTGTCTGGGTGCGGTGCGCACGGCTGCTGCAATGTGAGAGTTGCTGCTGTCATCATCGGCGGCCTGCCGCCACTGCTGACCGTAGCGTTGATACGGCCTGCATTCCCTCAACCCAATGCTATCATTCTTGCCATTGTGCCCAAACAGGAGGACCTATACGAGGTATGGGGAGGCTGAACAACCTTCCATGTTTCGTGCGACCAGAGCTGTCAGCAACGAGCAACATGTGCACTTCTGGCGCTTTGCAACTGTGCTCAAGCAGACCTGTGTGATTTCCCCTCAGAATGCAGCCTGTCACTTGTCAGCGTCCTTGGTGGCATGGTCACCGGCACTGCTGCCCTGGTTTCCCTGTGTGCTCGGCGTGAGCACACGCCTTGTGTGCCCCGTGTGCTGATGCACACCCTTGACAACCCTGGTGCCGGCCCCTGTCCTGCCCCCTGCGCCGCAACTCACTGCACCTTTAGCTGTTTGGCAAGTACGGCGAAGTGACCGACGCCTTCATTCCCACGGGTGAGCCCCCAAGGCCGGTGACCAAGCAGGTGACCTGCCCGCAAGCCGACACGAACCCCACCAGACATAAATTCTGGGCCGTCTGAGAATTGCCATTTCATTCGCCTTCTTTGCATGACAACAGTGGGCATGCCGTGGTTCTGCTGCTGCCACCCCTATCTTTTCTTCAGCTCAAAGGTGACGTTGGTCCCTAGGGCTGACAAGGCCTTGTCACCTTCCAAAAGTAACTCAGCCCCTTTGCTGACCTCGCACCTTGACCCACTCTGAACCTCGTCCACACCTACCCATCGCGCAGACCGCGAGACGGGTCGCTCCAGGGGCTTCGGGTGTGGAACCACGGGCGACACGCCACAGTTGTCCTGCAGGCACTGCCTGCTCGCTGCCCGTGCCTGCCGCCTGCCGCTCGCCGTCCGCCGCCCGCTGCTCGTTGCAGCTGACTGCATCACAATTGCAAGGCTGGTGCCCCTGGGTGCACCCAGCAGCCTGCATGGCCTGGTGCACAGCACACTTGCTTCCCTGCCCCATGGGTGTCTCTCCCCTGCGCATCCTCTTATGCAGGTTCGTCACAATGGGTTCTGAGCAGGCCCAGGTGCGCTCCACAAACACCATCCACCTGCACCAACAGTGTCCCCACGCAAGGCGCGACACGGGCCAGCCACAGCCGCTGCCTAACCCAGAGGGGCGGATGACGCCACAGCAACTGCCAGCAGCAGCCTGTGAGGCGCATGCACCTGCACAGACAACCCTCCCATGGTCCTGCGCCTCGCCTCCTCACTTCTGCCCGCCTGCGCTCCTCCCTGGGATGGCTTGCCTGTGGCTCCGCATCAGTCCGCGATGAACACACTGAACAACCAGGAGTTCCAGGTTGGTGGGACCTACCTCTGCACACTCGGCTACATCTGCCCGCAACAGTCAAGCTGCAATCCCTTGTGCGCAGGCGTGTGTGCACGCGTGCCCGCCACCACTCGCAGCAGCATTTGCCCAGCAAATCCACACTTTGACCTCAACTGCTTCTTTTCAGCGCCCGGGCCCATGCACACGCAGCCACCGCGACCCGCAGCCACTGAACCATCCTCGTCCTTGGCATCGCAGGGCCGCACCCTCCGCGTGAACGAGGCCCAGTCCCGCGAGGGCGGCGGCGGCGGCGGGGGCTACGGAGGGGGTGGGGGCGGACGCGGGGGTGGTGAGTTCCAGCCACGGCGTCTTCGCTATGGGGCCGCCTCAAAACCGACCGCACGCGGAAAAACAGTTGCCCCGCAGCCTAAGGAGAATGTAGATAGACATGTGAATGATTGTCAGAGATGATCTAAGCCGGTCTCAGCAAGCGTGTGCTGCCTCATCGTTGGTCTTCACCCCTCCTGCAGGTGGCTATGGCAGCGGTGGCTACGGTGGTGGTGGCCGCGGTGGCGGAGGCTGTGAGTTTCAACAAGGGGGCAGGCTGGGGCATACCTTGATCCTGGGGGGTGCACACACGCATGCCCACCATGATGCCACCATACAGCATAATATCAATGACCCGATGCTGCATGAAGTCAATGAGGACGCACAGTCAGATCACTCAAAACTCGCTACTTGATGATGACGAGGCAGGCTCTGACCCACCCGTTTTCGCCTGCGCCTTTTGTTGTGCGTGCGCCCACTGCAGACGGAGGAGGCTACGGTGGTGGCGGGGGTGAGTTGCGCCAGAGGGGTACCGGGCATGGGTCCCTCGCGGGTGCCGGCAATGGCGCCATCAGATGTGCGTTCGTACCTCGAGAGTGCACAGCCAGTGAGGCTGACGGGTGTGCAGCAGGAGTCGGCTGGTTGAGTACCGAGGGCCGCAGTGCTGATCATCAACTCCGTCACTTCATTACTACTCACGTTGGTGTTGAGCAACTGTGTGCCCTATCCACGACATCTTCGCTTGCCACAGGCGGCTATGGCGGTGGTGGCCGTGGCGGAGGCAATTACGGCGGGGGTGGTGGCTACGACGAGGGCGGTGGCTACTAGAGCAGCCGTGCGCAGCCAGCGCACTGAAGCAACAAGCCGCCGAGCATGCCTTCGCGGCAACTGGGCCTCTGACTTGAGCCTGCGGATGCGCGCTCTTTTAAGGGGGCCTGCGGGCGAGGGGCAGCCGCAACTGCCACGCGAGGCTCAGACGGTTGTGCCTTACGGCGAACGTGTGCGGCTGCTTGCCTTTGAAGCCTCAGGCCTGGGCTTTGAGGTGCGTAAACCTGTGAACCCCATCCTTTAGTGGGTGGGGCGGGGCCAAGCACACCCGTGATGAGGGCAATGGCAACCCTTGGAGGAGGCAGGGAACCAATCCCGTTGTTCATTTTGGATTGAACGGCCTCGGGCGCGTGTGTATGCACACACACACGCGCCGCGCTTGGGAAGCCATGCAGTCTTTTTGCCTGCAGTGATGCGGATATTGCTTGCATGCATGCGCAATTTTGGGCAGGACAACGAGCAGGTTACAGCTATGCTATGCTGGTGAGCGAGGCTGGAGGTTTTGGCAGACAGCTCGTCAGCACAGCGTCAATGCTCAGATGCGCACGAACCAACTTTGTTGCTGGGTGCCGTTTGTCCACAACCACTGTAGTACGCAGCAGTGTACCTGGCCATCAGTGGAGGTAACGGACGCGCCCCCATGCTGCGTCGGTGTCTGGCTGTGGCCCATGCATAACTGACGGCGGCAGGGCCAGAGGGCAGGCGGTCTACAGCAGTGCAGTGCACCACGTGCTCGATGATCAGCATGTGTCACCTGTCTGTGGCTGAAGGAACATTTGAATATCCATGTGTTGTGAGAGGCGCCATGCGCCCCACCAGCTGGCACACCAGCTGACCAGCACGACAGCATGCTGTACTGTTGCAGTGCTGGGGCAGCTGCTTCAATGCTCGATCATGCGCAGTGTGTGCACTGCCCGTGACCCTGCTCGATCAGATTTTTTTTGTAAATTTGATATCTTAGGGGTCTCTTAGCAGCGTCCTAAGCTTCAACTTGCGGTCTCGTCCTGCTTGTTGAGGTGGCTGGCACTCGAGCCCCCCGGAGGTGAGCAAGAAAAGGATCTATCGGTGTGTAATCAAGTGGTGTGGCTGTGCAGTCGAGGAGACTGCTTGGGACGTATCGACGACTGCCCAAACAGAGAACAGCCAGACCTGCTGATCGCGGCCAGACAGGGCCTAAATGGCTGAAGAACGTCCCATAAGCACACTTTGAGGTCCAGCAATGCACCTGCCGACGCTCCGCACGCCGCTGCCGCAGGGCCGTGTTGCGACCAACGCACACCCCTTGACCGAGCCGCTCCGCCCAGCACGATGGGCGCCTCCTGCTCGTGCCTGCGGCAGGCAGCTGACGCCGAGCCACGTGCCGCCCTAGCGGTCCCCGCGGTTGCCGCGCCCGCGCCCGCGCTGGCGGCGAGCCTGCCGCTCAAGGCCCAGGTCGCTGCAGTGCAGCAGCAGCCGGGCGGCCCGGCCAGCCACGCGGCGCCGATCGCCGCCAAGCCCGCTATGGTGGCCAGCAGCGACCGCTGGTCGGACGAGGAAGACTCGATCCCCGCGGCGCACCCGGGCGCCTGCGCAGCCGACGTCTCGGAGCAGGTGCGCGGCGGGCGGCCCGCGGCACACGTTGCGCAGCTCGCTGATGGGCCGCCGGGGCACGGGCGCAGCGAGGGCGCTGCAACATGCCAAAGCTGGCTCTGCTCAAGGCGCACGCATGCCTACGCCTGCGCTTCATCTTCCACACCCAGCCCTGCCCCAACACCACCCTCATGCGCGATCACGCGCGTCCCCTCCCAACACCCCAGGCCCCCGCCCTGGCGGCCAACATGAGGCTCACCACCCGCCTGGAGGAGACCCTCAGCAGCGACGCGCCCGCGCAGCCGCCCGCCGCCGCCGCCACTGCCGCGCCCAAGGAGGAGGCCGTGCAGGAGGAGGATGTGCTGCCAGAGGTCGCGGCCTGCGATGCCCCCGCAGAGGTGCAGCCCGCGACGCCCGCGATTGACGAGCTCCGGGCTGCGGAGGGGCAGCAGGACCAGGAGCCGGCGGGGCAGGCGCAGGACGAGGAGCAACGGGCGGCGGCGGGGCCCGTGCCAGAGCCCGAGGCGCCCGCCCAGCCAACCGAGCCTGCGGCCGCCGAACCCCAGCCGGCCGCGACGCCCGAGGCCAAGCGGCCGCCGCGGCCGCGCGGCCCCGCGACGCCCTCCGCGGCGGCGACGGCGGCCGCGGCCTCGCCGTCGGCTGCCACGCCCATGTCCGTCCCCAAGAGCGGCGCGAAGCTGCGCGGCAGGGCGCAGCGCGTGCCCGTCAGCTCGCAGGGCGGCGAACCCGCGTCGGCGGCGCCCTCGGCGGGCGGCGCAGCGCCCGGCGCGGCGGAGGCCCGGGGGTCCAGGAGGACGACGAGGGAGAGAGTGACCAAGGAGGATGTCGACAAAGAGGCGGCCAGGGATGAGAAGAAGGACGATAAGAGGGAGAAGGCCACCGGCAAGCGTGAGGGCAGTTTTGTGACCACCGTCACGCCGGCCGTGGCGCTGCGCTCGCCGGCGGGCAAGCAGGCCGGCCTGTTTGGCGAGCCGCCGGCGCTGCCCAAGCGCCGCAAGACCACGCGCTCGCCGCAGCCGCCGCGCGTTGGGGCTCCCAAGGGTGGCGCAGAGGGTGATGCGGCGCCAGCGTCGCCGACGGAGGGCGGGGCAGGCGCCGGCGCCGGCGCGGCGGCGCCGGCGGTGCAGCCAGTGCATGTGGATGTCCCAGAGGTCGCTGCGGCCGCGGCCGAGGGCCCGGCCGCGGCGCCAGCGTCGCCGCTGCCCGGCCAGCACCTGCCCGCGGACGTCGAGTTCACCGCGGCGCCGCTGTCCGAGGCCGACGCGGCGATCGCGGAGGCCGCGGCGGCGTTTGAGGGCATCGAGAGCCCCAAGGGCCGCGGGGAGGCGGCGCGGCAGGCGGAGGCGGCGGGCGAGGCCGCGGCGGCAGTGGAGGCTATTGATGCGGCTGTGTCTGATGAGGGGCCGGTCGCTGACACTGGCGAGGAGTCAAAGGGGTGAGCAGCCGGCCCCAGGGTGGGCCGGGGATGTCCAGCTAGGCTTTGGTGGATGGACGTGGGAGGGGTGATCAGGTTGACGGCACCCTACGTGTGCACAGCCTCATCCGGTGATGACACAGCCATGCCAGGAAACGTCCCACCACGCATGCGCACGCATACACACACACACACACGCACACACACACACACACACACACACACACACACACACACACACACACACACACACACCTGAAACCATGAACCAGGCTCGTCCCCACGGCCGAGCCGGCTGAGACTACTGGTGAGGCAGTGGAAGGCTCTGCAGCTCCCAAGACGGAGTGAGCGCGGGAACGCAAGCTAGGCTGTACCTGGCGTGGGTCGCCTGCAGCCGTCTGGCGCCTCGTTTCACGTGGCGCAGAATGGGAGCCTGGGTTGCTGGCGCCCTACCTGCCTGCCGTGTCCAGGCAGCGCTTGCTTGGGGCTCGGCCGCGTATCGCTCACCTGCTTGGCTCGTATGGCTGGCAGCGGCGGCACGTCACTTGCGCAGGCGGCAGCCGCGCAGGCACAGGCCGAGCCCACATGGCGCGCCAGCATCCATTGACACCTCTCTTACAATTGCAGTGCTGCCGGCCAGCTACCCTGAGGCTGCCGTGCACTGGAACTTGGGCATTCCTGGGCCTGTGGGGTGCAGGCCGTGCCTATTCTGATCCGCGCATGCTTGCGATTCGACTTGATTCGGTGCTGTGGATTCGTATATGGAGGGTGTTGTCATGCGCCCTGCACCTATGGGGGTTCCCTGTTCCCTGACACGCGCTTTAGAGACTGCCTTTCCATCGGTGGCATCACTGCCTTCTGAGCCCCACATGCTGAACCGTCCTTGCTTGCTGCCGTGCAGCAGCTGCTGGTGTGCAGAATCCGCTGGCCGTATCAACAGGCGTGTGCGGCGTCCGCACAGCGTTTAGTGTGCCGACGAGGTGCTGGTGAGGTGCCGTGTGCGCGGCAAAGGGGGCAGCTGTAATCCTTTCCCCTCACCGTCAACCGTGGCGCCAGACCTGCCCGCTGATTTGTGATGAGCGACAACAACGATTACATGTGCGCAATGCGGCAGTGGGCGGTTGTGCAAGTTGGCGGCTGTTTTGGGGTGGTCGCGCCAAGTCGGCGAGGCGGCTGTCAGGGCGTGCGCTGCTGATGGCAGCGTGCAGCAGGCAAGTGGTTTTTGAGGGCAAAGTGATCAGGCGCGTGGTGCGCAGGCAAAGAGGAACGCTAGCAAGACGAGGGACGCAGTGGAAGGAATCTCTTTTCGTGTGACACGAGCGGCTTTGGCTTGTGCAGCGCAGCTGCTTGGGCCAAGGTCTGCTGCGTCGTGCGGCCGAGTCGCACGGCCGATACAATTCAAGTAGCTCGAACGAAAGTGCCCGTCGCCTTTTCAGGTCACGACGCATCCAGGGCTTGGTGAGCCGCAGGATGTACGTACGATACGGCCTGACAGGCAGGTGTGGGTTGCAGAGTGGCGGCAAGGGCAGGCGGTAAACCAGCGGCTGCTGTACCGCTGGAGTCGTTTGTAACAAGAGAATTCCCAGTGAGGCAACTAGCACGCAAAGGCGGCCCGTCCTCGGTCGTGTTTGCATCGATCGAGGCGCCTGTGCAATTGAAAGTCGTACGGCGGGTGTGCGCTGCAGCCACAAACCAGCCGCCGCTGTGCTCCCCAGACCCAGGCCCTTTGCACCCGTCAACGGCCCAACTTCCCAGGTAGGCCGTGACTTGCGGCAGCACAACAGAGGCGGCGTTAATCAGCAACACCTGGTGTCACACCATTCATGCACTTAGCAACTATACAGCATGGTAGTAACCGTGTGCCACACATCCTACCAAACGGCCCGGGGCAGGGGCTGCACAAGGGATCCCCCGCCCCGCTGTCGGCCGCTCCATCACGCACTGCCGCCGTCAACACAGCCGCCGTCGCCGCCGCCGCCGCCGCCGCCGCTGCTGCGTGCGCGCGCCACGGCGGCCTGCAGGCCCGCCAAGTTGCGGTAGCTGGGGATCCGCGCCAGCGCCTCTCCTGGCAGCAGCGCCCCCAGGCGCGCGCGGTACGCCTTCATGCGGTGCCCCGCAAACAGTCCCTCGACCCCGTTGAAGTCGGAGTAGTGGCGCGGGTACTGCCGCAGCGGCTTCAGGGCCGGCTCCAGCCCCTGCCCGGTCAGCACCCACTGCTGCCCCAGGGTGTAGGTGGGCTCCACGTAGTAGTGGCGCACCACGCGCAGGAAGAGCTCGGTGGAAACCGCTGCCGGGACCAGCAGCAGCAGCAGGACCAGCAGCGCGCGCACGAGCGGCCACGCGAGGGAGGCCACAAACGGCACGGCCGCCGCGAGCGGCGCCGGCAGGGCAGACAGGAGGCAGGAGGGCAGCAGGGCTGCGGCGGGCACGGCGACGAGGGCGGACACCGCGTAGACCGGCGCCACCAGGAGCGTGCTGCGCGACGCGCGGAACACGAGCCGCTGCCAGAGCGTCGGCCCGCGGCGCTGCACCAGCGCGAGCGCGCGCGCATGCGCGGTCTGCGCCAGCAGCTGCCGGTGACGGCGGCGCAGGTCGTGCATCGCCTGTCCAGACAGGCCCCAGCCGCCGCCCTTTTGCCCGGGCAGAGCCACCGGCGGCGGCGCACATGCAGCCGCGCCAGCCGCGGGCCGCTGCATGGAGGACTGCTGCTGGGTCCTGCGCCGCGCCGCGTCCTGGGGTTCCACGGCTGTGACCAGCGCGGCGCGCCGCGCGTCGGTGGTGCACTCAAAAGCGGAGCGGGTGCGCCGATAGAGCTGCGCTCTGCGGGAAGCGGGTGCGCCTGTTGGTGGCAGCGCATCGAAGCGCTCGGGGTCGGCAGGTGCTGCGGTTGAAGCTGTGGCCAGCCCCTGCTGCTGCTTTTCCTGCCCTGTCTGTTGCTGCTGCTGCTGCTGCTGCTGCTGCTGCTGCTGCTGCTGCTGCTGCTGCTGCTGCCGCTGCTGCTGCTGCCGCTGCCGCTGCTGCTGCTGCTTTTGCCGCCGCCGCTGCCGCCGATGATGATCCTCGTCCCCTTCATCCAGGCGCCATTCGGCCTCTGCGCCGCTGCCCTCCTCGCCCCACAGGCGCCACTCGGCGCTGCCCAGCCGCCGCTTGTCCTCGGCGCTCAGGGCCGCAACCTCGGCCTCGGACAGCCCGATCACGCCCGCCTCGGCAGCCTCAACCAGCGTGCTGATGGGAAGGTGCCCCTGCAGCTCCCTCGCGGACAGCAGCGCCGCCGGCCGCGAGCTGGCCCCCGGCCCGCCCGCTCCGCCGCCGCCGCTTGGCCGCGCGCCACCGCCGCCGCCGCCGCCGCTGCTGCGCCGCAGCCACCGCGCGTTTTCATGGGAGTGCGGCGCGTTGCCCATTGTCTCGGCGGCCGGAAGGTGGCACGCGCTGGCCATTGCGAGGCTCACCGCGGCGGCCGTCTCCCTGTAGGCGCTGTCGACAAGCACTCGGCAGTGCAGCCGCGCCTGCCTGGCCGCGGAGGCTGCACCCGTGGCAAACGCAGCGGCACACGCGGTCGCGTGCGCAGCACGGCCCAGAGAGCTGAATGAAAGGACAGCTCGCATGCTGCTGCGGGAGCGCGCAGACGCAGCGCTGCCACTGTTCCCGCCCCCGCAGCCTGCGGCAGCACCGCTCTCACGCCCGCTGGTGCTGGCTGTATTGCTGCTGATTGCGCCACAGATTGCGCCACAGGAGCAGCCCACACC
Source organism: Monoraphidium neglectum (assembly GCF_000611645.1). Taxonomy (NCBI): domain Eukaryota; kingdom Viridiplantae; phylum Chlorophyta; class Chlorophyceae; order Sphaeropleales; family Selenastraceae; genus Monoraphidium; species Monoraphidium neglectum. The sequence continues at coordinate 21,523 of NW_014013317.1, read as the reverse complement.
AATGCTCGTGCTGTTGGCGCCGCCATGTCTGCTCAAGACGCTGCTGCTGGGCCCGCCGTTGGAAGCGCCATAGGGTTTGTTCGCGCCTGTCTGCGCAAAGGCAGGACAGCAGCTGCTGCAGCTGGCGCCGCCGTTGTCGCCGCCGCCACGCGGCAATGGCAAGGAGGTGCCCACACGTGGCCCCGCGGTGGGGCGCGCCCCAGGGTTAGTCGCCCTGCCGGCAATGTTGGCCAGCCGCTGCAGGGTGCGCTCCAGGGCGGCGCTGCCGTCCTCTGATTTGAGCAGCATGTTCACAAACGGCACCACCACGTCCTCTGCAATCGGGTATTAGTTTTGTGTGTGTGTGTGTGTGTGTGTGTGTGTGTGTGTGTGTGTGTGTGTGTGTATTTGGGGGGGGAGAAGAGGGCGGCCCCTGTATGCACGATTGGGAAGCACCTGGCACCATATCTGTGAGGATGTTCATTTGCTGTCTTTGATGCTGCATCGGGCTGATGGCACCTGAAACGACACCACCCAAAGTGGGACAGTATGGGCCAATGCGGCACCTGGCGCACGCCGTCTGCCCCTGGCATCACATGGCTGTGACAGCACTTCAACCTCGTCCCCTCCTGCACAACCCCAGCGCACCTGGCTGCACAAAGTTTGATATGAACCGGTCCCACCCAGCAGCCACCACCTCCGCCGCCAAGCTTTCGTTCGCTACCGCCGGCGCCGCAAACGTTATGCACCGGATGTTGGAGTCCGCAAACGGCGCTGCCGCCGCCGCGGCCGCCGCCGCGGCCAGCCGCTCGACGCCGCGCTGCTCCGCCGACACCGCTCCCGCGTCGCCGCCGCCCGACGCGCCGCCCGCGGCCGCGTACCGGCCGCCCAGCTGCCGCGCGGCCCAGATCCTCAGCAGCTTGATCGTGCAGATCAGGGCCACCGCGCCGCCCAGCGAGTGGCCGCAGAGCACGAGGCGCTTCTTGGAGGCGAGGGCCCTCTCATAGAGCTCCTCCATGGGGACAGCCAAAGAGCGCTCGCTGAAGCCGCTGTGCGCCGCCGCCGGCTGCGGGCGTTTG
>NW_014013317.1:14003-19944 GCF_000611645.1 Monoraphidium neglectum | reverse complement strand
GGGCGGGGGTCAGGGCGGGGCGGGCGGGCATCTGGCGCGGCGCCAGCTGGTTGATTGGGGCACCGAAGCGCACGCGGCAGTCGCCGTCCCTGCGGTCGCCGGGCCGCCATGCAGCCGCCCGCCAACACTGTGACGCGGCGTGGCATGGCCGTCGCGTGGCGCATCACAGCTGTGGGGCCGTTTTCGAGCAACAGGCGATGGCTGCTGTCCCCTGTCCGCCCGCACCTTGTCGTCCCACAGGGCCGCGTGCCGCCACCTCAGGTTGGCCCCCCAGTCGGCGGAAGACTTGGTTCCCATGAAGGCCACATACATGGTGTTGGGCGTGTGGCCCACGGCATACCTGGTGCCGAGTGTAGACGTGGCCTCTTGAGGGATGGGCGTTGGCGGCTGCTGGCTGGACTGCTGCATCAGTTGCGCCGGAGCAGCACTTTGACAGCACAGCTGCTGTGCTTGAGGCATGCACGCGCGCGTGCTGATGGCCGCTGACTTGATCAACCAAAACCTGGGTATGTTTTTCTGCACTACCCTGCCCTCACCTCTGCCCGGCGTTGGAGTGCAGTGTCACGTCTGCCAGGGGCCGCTCCATGCCCAGGCTGGCCGCCAGCGCGTCCACCTCCTCGCCATGCCTGCCCTCGGGCAAGCGCGTGTACACCAGCTCGGCCAGAGTGGTCGCATATTGCAGATCCTGCATAATGACAGGCGCTCGTGCCGCTTTGAAAGGGTCTACGGGGCTAGGACGCGGCACAGGCCATGGTGACCTTCATACACAAGGATACCGCCGCGTGGTTGCTGACCTGAGGCTCTAGTGGTAGTAGTTCCGATGTCGCCTGGACCGCTAGCTGGCAGAACGGGCTCACACGCTTTGCCACCATGGGCGGGTCTTGCTTCAGTGTGTGCTTCAGCTCATCACCGCCCTATAAGGGACCATATTTCTATGAATTATCTAAGCATGCATTCTAAAAGGACCGGCAGCCGTGCCACGTCGCCTGCCGATGTATCTGCTTGGCGGAACAAAGTCCGGCGAGTGCTGTATGAAGTGCAAGTCAAAGTGATGCTAAAGAAATGATTATGATAAGCGTATGTGACCGCAAGGTGGGGTCCGTTGTGCTCGCGGCACAACCATCGAGCTGTGCCTGCTGCTCCTTTTCTGCTGCCGCACCCCACATGTGTGCATGTGCCCCCCACATCCGCACAGCAAGCTCTCAACTCGAAGTACCCCAGGCAAGCCAATAAAGGCTGCATAGATGGGCCCCCGTCCCGCAGGTAAGTAGTTGTGGCTGTGACCGCCGCGGAGAGCTAGACAAGCAAGCATCCTGCCAGCACTTGTCCAGGGTACCCACATCCCAGCAGCGCACTTGCTCCTTTCAGTGTGACGCGTTGCTTACACCAGCCCATCCCTCCGCCCGGGGCACACAGGCCCAACCGGGTCACCATCCGTTTGCTCTCACTCAGCCGGGCAGGGGGACGACGAGAAACCTGACGCCTGGACACGCCACACACACTCACACACCCACCGGAAAGCTCACCACCGGCACGACACAGCAAGAGCCCGGAACACCATCCGTTCAGGAGCAGGGGGCAAGGGGGATAAGGCGTCAGAAAACAACAGCCTTTCTGGGGGAGCCACATCCGTTCCTCTCTGTTCGAGCCGCGTGCGCGTGCCAGTGCCGCCGCCTGGGAGCCGCAGACACAGCCACGCTGGTTTTCTTCCTGCTGCCTACAGCAGACCCAAGCTCGCGTGTGAATGCATGCAGAATATGCAGATGCACCGCCCACGCCTCAAGTGAAGCAACCGCCAATGTCGAATAAGGGTAGGGGTGCAAGTGGGGCACTCTTTGCAGCCCTGCCCCAGGATATGTGCTGCGATGCGATGACCCTCGCGCACCGCCCGGCTCGAGCACGGCCTGTCACACTTTGACAGGTGCCACTGTCCTCGGGTGGAGCACAGCACACAGCTCCTTCAGGCAATCAGTAGCCGCCGCCGCCGTAGCCGCCATCGTTGTCTGTGATGGGGGATTGAGAGGGGGACAAGGCACAAGGCAGTGACATTAGCAGGAGCAACAATCACATGATACGACTGTGGCGCGCTGCGCACGATTTGCAATCGCTGCGTTGCGCCAGATTGGACGTCAAGCTCAGGGGGTGGAGAGATTGGGACAGACACTCACAGCCACGGCCACCGCCGCCGTAGCCGCCCTGCTGGCCGCCATAGCCACCCTGCTGGCCGCCGTAGCCGCCCTGCTGACCACCGTAGCCTGCACAACCAAGGGGGGGGGATGGAAAGTAGAGTGAGCGCACGGTTGGTTGCTGTATAATTGTCAACAGTCAAGCAGCAGTCACCCTTGCACGTGCGGCCGAAAGAGTGCGGCGTGCCACCACACAGGGGATGTGCAGGTGATGGGCGGCGCACTGCAGGCCAACAGGTGCTAGAGCTCACCGCCACCGCCCTGGCCGCCGTAGCCGCCACCACCGTAGCCTGGCATTATTGGAAGGGTGGAATTGTGAGGTTATATGTGCATTGCTGTGCGCGCAAGCCAGGTGTGCAACAGGAACGGCCTGGAAACAGGTAACAACGCAGTCAGCGCCCAGCACCCAATTTGCACTCACCGCCACCACCACCGTAGCCGCCACCACCGTCTGCAAGGTCACAAGCGATCAGTGGCGACGATGGTCAGCTGTGGCCTGGGGCATGTGTGATATGCGACAAAACAAATTTGCCACCTTGATACATTCACCACTGCACGCTGGTCTAGAAAAACTCACAGTTGCCACCGCCACCACCGTAGCCGCCGCGGCCCCCGCCCCTGGGGCCACCGAAGCCGCCGCCACCACCGCTGCCCGGGGGCTGCGCCTCGTTGACGCGGATCGTGCGGCCCCTGCGCGGACGCACCAGCGACACCGACACATGGGGGTTGACACTCAGCCAAGCAGAGAAAGATTCATACAAGTGCCTGATAAGTGACTGGTAAGCACGGCTGAGCAACAATGCCTGCTGGGCCGCTAAGAGCAGCAGCCTTCACTTTCATGTTCCCACACAGCATGCGTCATACGGCAGGAAGAGCGCTCGCTGTTCTATGGCCGCCCGCAGCGGCACCTCGCCCTCACATGAAGTCGGTGTTGTTGAGGCCGTTGGTGGCCGCAACGGCCTCATCAGAGCCCATGGTCACAAAGCCGAACCCGCGGGAGCGGCCGGTCTCACGCTCTGCAGTGTTGGTGAGCAGCAGCAACCGAGGTCGAAGGGGAGTTTGCCAACAAGCGGCTTGCATGCATGGGTCAGATGCGAAGCGCAGCAGCTGACGGCAACGCTGTTTTTGATACCAGTGAGGCTACCCCTCCATCAAGTGTGTGAGCAGGCCGCCACGAACTCCTTCGACGTGCCAGATCAGATTGACCCCTCAGCCGCAACAACATCATCGCGCCCGCAATCTACGCGTACGACGTGCACCCACCGGTGGCGATGAACGTGTCGGTCACGTTGCCATACTTGGAGAAGAGCTGGGTCAGGTCATCCTGCAGGCAAGCGCCGCAAGGGGAATGGGATGATGTGGCATGCAGAGGAAATTTTCTCATGCACTGCACGAGCGGGCCAGCCGTGCGACTGGTGGCGCTCTCGTGATACTCGTAATAGCATGGAGCTTTGACAAACCTGCTCGCGCAGGCCGGAAGGGGCCCTTGCACAGGGTGTGTCGGTGGTGCGGCTTTCGGCGGGCGTGATCTAGGCTCTCGCGCGGCAGCACCCTTGTGATGGTGTAGAAACCAGAAACATGCAACTATGTGTGCTCCGAAGCACTCGCGAACTGCTCCCTTGTTGCCTCAGCCGGCCACACCGCGAGCACAGCGCACAACAGCCCCGCGAGAATCACCTGGGTAGTTCCCCACGCCAGGTTGCCGACATAGCTGCGCGCAGGAGGAGAGGAGGTGGATCAGGGGGCTGGCGTGCGTGATGCTTGATCTGGCACGGCCGCGCCCAACGGCACACTCACAGCTTGGTCGTCATCTTGAGGATTCTTGGGTTCTACACAAACCCAGACACACAGACACGGTTCCAACAAGCGTGTCCTGCCGGTGGCGCGCATGCATTTCAGGGCAGCCAGCTGATAGTGGCGCGCAGCTTCTCGGATCCTCATCATGCCATCTTGGAGATAGTTTGGAGGTGCAGCGGCCTCGTTTAAAGCCCAAGCGCGTTCAGTTGCATTGATCAGGCACTACAGAAGGGAATGGCAAGGGCAGCAGCAGCGGCAACACCGATATCGCCTTGGGATGGGCAACGTTTGCTGGTGGCATCCGCCCGTGCTCAAGCCACCGGAGATCCAGACCCTTGCAATACTTGGTGCAGAGGCGCGGCAAGATCGGCATGCGGATGAGTGCACTTGACCTGTTTTGAAGGATCGCTGGTGAAGCTGGCGATTCAGCTGCAGTACTTTGAGAGGCTCCACCTGCAAGGACATGCACGCCATGGCCATGCATGTTGTGCTACCCCGTCTTAAGCCCCATGTGCCTTTTGACAACCTGGCAATGCTGCTGCCCCCGGCCCTGACCGCTTGGGCTGCGGTGATCGTGTGGGCACCGCGGCATGCGCGCAGGGGTGGGGTGGAGGGGCGGCAGCTCGAAGCATTGGCCCAGGGACGCGCGCCTTGGCCGGGCAATGTGTGCGGGACGGCAGTCGATACACCATGACCTCTACGCACCTGCAGGGATGGTACAAAGAGCCATGTGCTTAACAAACGCATGATGCGACGTGCAAACACGGGCTGTGCTGAGAGGGCCCCTCGCTGGCTGCGGTGCAATGTGCCTGTTGTGCCCATCCCACAACGTGCACCACCGCCGCGTGCTTGTGCGCTTCGACAGCTTATGGCGCGTCTTGACAGGCAGGGTTGAGGGGGGCACGTTGTACAGGCGCGCAAGGCATGGCCTGCAGCGCAACGCGTCTGCGCACCTGGGCCTAGCGCAGCCCCACCCCGCACGGTGGCACGCTGTCGGTGCAACACAACCAGTGCCCATCGTGGTTCTCCCAGCAGACATTGCACAATTGTGAGGAGTAAATGCAGCGTAAAATGTCCATAGCAGCACTTACAAGGGTTTGTATGAGACTGCTTTGACGGATTGCCAAGCGGGGTGCGTGTGAGCGGGGTGCGTGTTTCACAACACTTGTAGAGTCATTCACATCACTGCTGGTGCTGCTCCAGCACCATCATGAATCCCTTTTGACCCTTTCGTGGCGCTCAGCAATAGTACACGCCCTCTGAGGTGCGAGCTGAAGAGAACGCCAGCTCCGTGTTGTGGTGCATTGTGCAGGTGACGCCGCCGGTGACACACTGCAGGGTGGATAGACCTCATTCGCGATCCTCACCTGAACCGGTTCTCTCGCGCAATCTGAATCGGTTGGTTTAGAACAGCTAAGAAGCTAGCTTGAAGGCGGTACCGCGAGCCGCCGCTGCCTGCGACCGCGATCTGGCCATCAAAGGCGCGCGTTCATTTTTGCGTTGATAATGGCGCTTACGGTTGGGGACGATGCACTTGGCAGAGCCGTGCTTCTGATCTCCGCGGCGACCGGGGACCCTCTGGGGAAGCCAGCTCAAGGAGCCAGCACGTCAGCTCAGACCAGCGAAGGCATTGTCACCGGCCTGGCGGCCTGCGCCACCGCGTTGGCAGCCAAGTCGCAATCAGCCGCCGACTTGCTGGGCCGCACGCCGCTGGAGCAGGCGCAGGTGCGTCGCCAATCAGGCCCGTCCCGGTGCATCAGACTAGGTGTTGGCAGCAGCCATGGGCGTGTTGTTGTGGGTGTGCATGGCGAGCCTCGTAGCTTGTTCCCTCATGATGTCTTTGGCTCCCCTCCCGCCCCGATGACACTCACACGCACACACACACACACACACACACACACACACACACACACACACACACACACACACACACACACACACACACACACACACACACA
>NW_014013317.1:0-13322 GCF_000611645.1 Monoraphidium neglectum | reverse complement strand
ACACACACACACACACACATACACACACACACGCACGCGCGCGCGCATTCTCATGCACCATGCAGGTGTCCGAGTGGCTGACGTGGTGCACCACCGAGCTTGCGCTGCTGCTGGATGATAAGCTGGCAAAGGTGGGGCGCGGCAGCTTGCGCAGGACCGACGTGCAACCCACAGTGCCTGCAAATTGCGTCAGGACCCAGGACCACTCTAGCCGCTGTGAATGAAAGCAACCAAAGGGGCGGCAGGTACGCGGCGGGGCTATCCACACTTTAGGCAGACAGCTCAACCAATGCGTTGATATTGGGATGGGACAAGGCATCATCGCTCGTCCAGCTTGGTTGCAGCGCTATGGTGGTATCCTTCTCAGCAGGTCTGACCCTGCGCCGCGAACCCACCCACCTTCAGGTCAATGAGCAGCTGCAGGCCCGCACCTACCTAGTGGGCAGCCGCCTCACCCTGGCTGACCTTGCGGTGTTTGGCACCGTGCAGCCCGCAGTGGTGGGTGTCTTCTCGGGGGCGCAGGAAGGTTGGCGAGGGGCCTGCGCAACAGGGAGGGCGTCGATGCTAGAATGCGCCAGGAGGGAGGGCAATCGCGCGGCGGTGGCGGCCCGGCCCCAGCCAGGCCCCAGGACGGCAGCGCTGCGCCCAGAAGGGTTGCGGGCGGCGCCCGCATTTGCCTTCCGCATCCCGCACGCGCCCGCCGCGGCGCCGCAGCCTCGACAACCAGACATGCAATACTTTTCATGTGCACAGCCAATCATCTTGACATCTTCCCGCCACCCCTTGCCCCGGCGCCCATGCTCCGCCGCCGCCCTTCCCAGGCCGCCCTACCCCTGGCGCAGACCGACCAGTTCTGCAGCCTGCTGCGGTGGTTTGACCTCATACAGCATCAGGCAGACCCCCAGCAGGCCGTCTTCAAGCACACACAGCTGCAGCTGCCCCGCTTCGTGCCGCCGCCGCCGCCCGCGGCGCCGGCGCCATCGGCTGCGGGCGCTGCGTCGAGCAGCGGGAAGGTGGGTGGCTGCGGGGTGGTGGCCTGGACCTGGGTTCCTAATCGGGTTCAAGGGGTCCATTCAGGGTCTGGGGATGGCCACGTCAGATAAAGCGGGTTGTGGCTTGCATGCACAAGAGCGTAAGGTTGCGACAGATCTGTGCGCACGCAACATACCTTGACACATGTCATGACTCAGGAACGCACTGGTGCGAGCGTGCATGTGCGCACAAGCGCGCGCACACACATACGCACACACACGCGCGCGCTTGTGCGCGCAAACACACACAAACACACACACACACACACACATCATCATCCACACACACAAATTCTTCAGGGTGACAGCGCCAAAGGCTCCGACGCCTCTGCAGCCACCAAGGCGGCCCCTGCCGCCAGCAGCAGCAAGGCGGCCCCCCCGGCCGCCGCCCCCAAGCCCGCCGCCAGCCCCGCGGCCGCAGCCGCGCAGGACGCCGCAGCGGCCGCGGCGGCGCCCGCGGCGGGCGGCAAGGAGAAGAAAGCGAAGAAAGAGAAGGGCGGCGGCGGCGGCGGCGACGGCGCGGCGGCGCCTGCGGCGGCGGCGGCGGGCGGCAAGAAGGGCGGCGGTGATGATGAGGTGCGGATAGACATGCTGGACATTGTCGTCGGCCAGATCGTCAAGGTCGGGAAGCACCCCAACGCGGACTCGCTGTACCTGGAGGAGATCGACGTCGGGGAGGACAAGCCGCGGCAGGTGACGATCTGGGTGATCTGAGTGATCTGAGGGGCACGGGGGCGGGGTGGTGCTGGGTTGGCGCGCGTGGAGCGAGGCCGCGTGACGACGAGTGCTGCAGGGGGGTGGTGCTCGAGTCACTCCCGGTTTGAGCCAGCCACCGGGCCATGCCTGCCGGGCACCCATTTGCTCAACGGGCCCCCATGCTGGCGCCCCACCCAGCCCCTGTATTCGGCCCCCGCCTTCTCACTGCTGTTGCCCTGCTTTCCCAGTTGTGCCCTCACTCACGCTCCTCCATTGCATCACCCTCTCGGTACCCCCCCCCCCAAAAGGTCATCAGCGGGCTGGTCAAGTTTGTACCGGAGGAAAAGATGCAGGGGCGGCGCGTGGTGGTGGTGCTCAACCTGAAGCCCGCCAAGATGCGGGACGTGATGTCCTACGGCATGGTGCGGCCGTGGCCGGCGCCTGCTGTTGAGGGCGCCGTGAGGGTTCCGTTGAGAGGTCTTGAAAAGTCATTTGATTAACGAGCCAATGTGTTGATCTGATCATTGAGCTTATCAAATTTCTTAGGTGTGTGAGTGTTTGCGAGCTTCTGGCTGCCTGTGTGCTTGGCGTGGCTGCATTGGGTGGCATGCGTGCTTTTTGACGCGCGCGCCGTCTGCAGGCAGCTGCCGCGCGAGGGGCGCGGGCGCACCAAAGGATTACAAAACAACCCTTCGACGCGACTCTTCGTGGGCGCGAAATAAAGTTTGAGAATATATGATGGTGCCGCCGCGCGCGCCCCCACTGCGCCGCTGTCTGTTCTCAGACACCCTTCTCCTGCTGACTGCTCGCAAGCTTGCGTCTCTGCCTCCCCGTCGCCCTGGGCCCTCATCACATCACACTTCAGCTGGTCTGACCCGCCTGTTGCTACCGCGCCGCCCCGACCCTGCGCCTACCCCCTCGCCAGGTGCTGTGTGCGTCCAACGACGCCCACGACCAGGTGGACCCCATCATCCCGCCAGAGGGCGTTCCCCTGGGGGAGCGCGTCGCCTTTGAGGGCTACGCCAACGCGCCGCTGCCCGAGGTGAGGGGTGGGAAGCTGGGCTCTTGTGTGCATGCGTGTTTTTTGTGGGTGTGGGTGTGGGTGTGGAGGTTTCAGTGTGTCTGTTGGGGCTGCTGCCCCGCTTGTGATGCGAGAGGTACTTCAGAAGGTCGACAGCTCAAGGTCGAGCGTGCCCTGTTGCTATTTTTCAGGGCAAGAGTGGGCGTCGCGTTGCCCTGTGGCTTGTGATCATGCCTCCGCCCACCAGTTATCGGTCAAATGTCGACGCTTAGGCATGGAAGCGGTTGCCTGACTTTGCCTGGAGTTGCGAGGCGATGCCACGAAGGGCGGGCGCTTGGCGCGCCCTCCATCCAAGATGCGCGCACCTCCCTCAATCCTACCGGGGACGCTGGTGTGCCGTTTCAACCCTGTGAACCCCTCAAATCGAACGTGAACCTCTCAGGTCAACCCCAAGAAGAAGATCCTCGAGAAGCTGCTGCCAGACCTCACAACCGATGCCAGTGGGTGCCCGGGGCGATTGACCTGGCTGGCTCCTGCCGTCCGTGGACATGCATGTAGCACGTAGTGTTGTGGTTGCCTGCTTGCCTTTACACCATCCCAGAGTCCAGCTGGCATACGGCCCGCACATCAGGTGCTTTCCGCAATTGTTTCACCATCCTCCACTCTCCGTATGTCTTTTCGACTTGAAAAATTCTCCCGCCGCATGCGCCACCCACACCCAGGTGGCAACCCGGTCTTCAAGGGCGTCCCCTTCATGACGTCTAAGGGGCCCGTCACCTCTACCATCCCCAACGCGCACGTGGGCTGAGCAAGCCCCGCGCCACCCCGGCAGCAGAGCCAGGGGCTGGCGGCGCGCCGGGCGTGCGAGTCGCGGTCGCATTGATCTAACCTGCTTTCAACGCGCACCAGGCACACGCCTTCCTTTCTTTCAGAAACGAGTGCAACACAGAGATTGTGTGAGCCGTCCGATACTGTGAGCTGGTTTTGGTCCTAACCCCCTGGCTCGCTTGGGTGAGGCCTCTCCTCACAATGACATATCGATGAGTAACCAGGCAGGTGTTGTGATTCTTGTCAACGACTGTCAAAGAAAAGAGTCCCTCTCCCCTCGGCCCGCACCCGGACAGTCGCAGTATTTACCATGTAAATGACACACCAGCGTCACGCCGTCCCACCCATCGGGACTGCCCAGCGGAATGAGAAAGCGCATGGACTGTCGGCAAGAAGGCGCCATCAAAGGAGCAGGTTGACACTTGAGAGCCACGATGCAGCCGCCCCAGGTCGCATGATTTGCTATTCAAAGACAGCCTTACACACTCTGGCTCACTTGTGAGCGGCCTGGCCCCCACCGCCGGCCTCCCGTGCGGCCGCCAGTGCGGCACACTCCTGGCGGTGACCGCCCTTCCACCCCGCCTTGTAGCAGTCCTGAGAGCAGTAGCGGACCGACCTGCAGCCGCTGCACAGCCGCAGCAGCCCGCCGCCTGCGCCAGAGGCCGCGCCGCACATAGCGCAGCAACGGTCGGGGTGAGTGGTGGTCGCTGACGGCTGGGGCGCTGCACAGCTGTCTGCTGATGGGGCCACAGCAGACGCGGCGGGCGCCGCCGAGGCATTCATGTTGGCTTTTGTGGGAAGCGCGTCACTGCCACTGCTGGCTGTGTCCAGTTGACTGCAGCTGTTGGCGACACCAGCATGGCTGCCGCTGCTGATGCTGCGGTCGCTGCTGCGTGCCGCCACATCCTGCGGCGAGCCGGCCCCGCTGTGTGGTGCTGGAGGCGAATCGGCGGCGGCCGTCGTTTCCGCTGGTGGCGCGTCGTCCCCAGCCCCACCGCCGCCACCGCCGCCATCCCAACCACCAAGCAGCGGTGCTGCTGCGTCGCAGCCGCCGCCGCGATGCATGAGGTTGAAAGACGACCTTCTGCCCTGGCAGTCACCAGTCACCGCCCTGCTCAGCAGCTGGGCCGCAGACTCTCGCGTCAAGCGTGCACTCGAGGCCTCGTAGCGAGACGCCACGTCCTCTTGCAGCCTGGACGCGAGGCCCGGCGCTGCCGCAACAACGTTGCTGCCAGAAGCGCCGTTGGCAACCAGATAATGGAGCACCACGGCTAAGAAGTCCTGCTGTCGCTTCGCTTCCTCCAAGGCCTCTGGGGGGTAGGCCTGGGCCAACATCCGCTGCAGCAGGGTCGTTACGGCAGCCGCGAGGCCAGGTGCCTGGCTGATGCGCGCAAAAGCACACTTGCCGCTTTCGCCAGGGGCGAGCAGCGCATCCACGCACGCCAGCAGCAGCCCGCATGATGTGATGACCATCGGCAGAAAGGAGGCGTCAATCTCAAGCAGCATCCGCACGACAGCCTCGATGGCACCAGGGGAGGATGCCAACAGGCGGGTCCAAGCGGCTGGGCCAGAGGAGTCCAGCGCAATCAGAGCCAGGGCAGCCGAGCCTGCAAGGAAGCGTTTGGCCCCGCCGCGCCCGTCGGCGCCTGGTCCGCCTCGCAGATTGCGCAGGAAGGCAACCAGCGCGGCAATGGTCGGCAGTTGTTGCAAAACCCGGCATGCTTCTGCGCCATGTGGTGTCTCGAGCATCACAATGATTGAAAGCAAATTGTGCGTTCTGGTGTCAGCCGGGGTGTTCTCGTCGCCAATGAGTTTGACCAGAGTGGCCAGCGCAGCAGGCACCGCCACAACAGCCTGTATCACAGGCTCCGCCGACAAGCGCGCGAAATAGGGGCCAACTGCGAACAACACATTGCTCAAGAGCTTGGCAGCTTCGGCCGCTCGGGCGCCGCTGCTCTTGGCGTGCCGCACAAGCACCTCGGCAGCCGCGCGCGCTAGCCCCGGAGTTGGAGCCAGAGGGCGGCCCGAAATGCGGCAATGATACCCCACTGCAGCCAGCAATGCCACGAGGGCCCTTTCCTGCTCCTTTGCCCAGCCGCTTCTTTGCAGCAGGCGCGCCGTGGTGTCCAACACCGAGGGCGCGGCGGCGTATCGCACGACCATCGCCCTGCCCGCTTCGCGGCTCTCGATGGACGCATGGTCCAGCAAAGCGCTCAGCAGCGCGACCGCGCGCGCCGCGTCGAGGTCGTCGGCCAGCGCGGGCGCCAGCAACAGCAGCACGGCCACCGCGTCGCCGGGCGCGGCCAGGAACTCAGCAAGGGCTGCGCTGTTGTTTGAAGTCAGCAAGCAGAGCGCGCTGATGGCAGGCTGTGCGATCGTAGGGTCGGCTGCCCATGTGCAGAGGTGGCGAGTCAGGCTCGCCACGACGCCGCCTTTGACTGCCAGTTGCGATGTCTGCATGCATGCGGATGGGGGTTCGGCAGTGAAGGGGGTTCAAGCGAAGAGAGAAGGGGGGTTCGGGAGTGCTGCGCATGCCAGGACAGGGTCTCGCCACGCCGAAGCCGCCGAGCCAGCGTTGAAAATGCAGCTGCGAATATGCCAAGGTGCGCGACACGACTACGGGACATTCTCCAAGAGCCATTCCCTATTTGCATTCAATCGGCCTCGTAACATGAGCTCACACCTGGTCCAGATAAGAGTGTACAACGCCGCGATGCAGCCCATTGACGAGGAGCGCAGCCCGTGAACGGTCCCTGGGCGCCGGCTGCGCTAGCGCTGCCGCAAGCCGCTGCGCCAGCGCGACCGGCAGCGCAATCGTGGGCGCAGCATTGGAAGCGGCGATCAACTCCTGCAGCACAGGCCCCGCCCTGGCGGCGCTGACAGTGCCATTCCGCGCAACCAGGGCAAGCACGGCGCCGAACGCATCTAACAGGCGCTTGGTCTTGGGCCTGGTGTCTGAAGCTTGCGACATATCTATATGTTGCTGAGCAGAACGTAAGTCCTGTTGCTGCCGGGTAGACTGCGCGTACACCAGATACGGTATTGTACCGTGATCTGAGTTCAAATCTGCGGCAAAGCATTTCCTTCCACCAACATTTCTTCTGTGTACGGTGATTTCATATCAAATACTCGTTGGTTACCGGTATATGTGTAATCTGACGAGTGCCGGTTCGGTTGCGAACCTGGCTGCGCGTTGCATGGGAGTGCCTGGCCTCGAGTGTGTGCAGGGCATGGACAGGCGCACTTCAGCATAGGCAATTTCAGCAGGAGCACTCGGCTCCTGATGGATGAGGGCAGCTGAGCAGGCACCCCAGGCTGGCCCTGCTTCTGGTACGTTTGCGGCATAGCCGACCACTCTATTAACGCGCATACGTCTCTCACCGCGCAGCCGTTGAGCTCATACGTGATCACCTCCCGGCGCACCAGCGCCCCTCTGCCTCGCTGCTCCTGGCCGACAGGTGGGGCAGCCCCCGCTTTCGCCCCGAGCACCCCCCTTGTGCATGGTGTGTTGCATGCTGTGGGTATTCAGCTCACGGCTTTATCAACACGCGGTCGCTTCCTCCTGTAAAGCCTTCAGGCACAGCCTTGTCATTACCACCACCCTCGCTCCCGCCCTGGGGGAGGGCAGGTGCTTCGGTTCGCCGCTGCTTTAGTGCCGTGCGTTTTGCACCGCCTCACTACGCCTGCGACCGCCCCCTGCTTTGGACCGGGCATCCACTTGCCCCTACAATTGCCCATGTCTCTTGGGACACATGGTGCTTCGTAGGCTTCCCCCTGATCTGGGTTGTTGTAAGGTGTGTGAGTGGCAGTGGGTGAACTACATTACTCCTCCCACTAGTGTCCTTCCTGCCTATTGCCTCACACCACACCTCAGTCAAACCCACTGTTATTGACACCTGGACTGTATGTCACAAATCGTGCGTCCCGACTTGAACCTCGCTGCTGCCTGGCTTTGCCATCTGCCTCGCAGTGCACCTTGGTGCAACGTGGTATCACGGCATGGACTTGGCATCCAAATCCAGGCGCTGGTTTGCCTGTGGTGCTGCAGAGAAGCGTGCACAGGGGCGCCACACCTGGGCTCCGCGTGCATTGCAGTTGCTGCACTTCTAAAGCTCTGACTGACGGCCGCCATGCGGGATCCTCAGAGCTGGCTGCGCTGCCTACAAAAATGTTGAGGCACTACAGTCTTCCCCCGCTACAGCGAACCCCGCCATAGCGAAAACCCTGCCTACAGCGAACGCCGCCGCTACCCCCAATAACAGCAGCTGCCCGATTTCACTTTTCGCGATAGCGAACAAGCCGGCTATAGCGAACGCGCCGCCGACCCCCGATGGGTTCACTGTAGCGGGGGAAGACTGCAACCATAGTGCACGTTCTTGTCTTTGACGAGGATGAGATCTTGTCCTGACCCTCACACACAGACTGAAATCCGATCCACTCAGGGGCTGTGCAAGGCTTGATGGCTGGTGCCCAAGGGCCATGTGCTTGCCCCTGCGAGCTCTAGGCTGGGGTTTGGCGTCTGCAGTCAAATGGCACGTCTTGATTGTGCTGCTGGTTCGTGCTGCTTCACGCTGCAGAGGGAGCGCAGACTGACTTGCCCTCTCATGTGGGCGTGGGCCACGCGCCTGCACGGTGCGGTGCGGCACAAGATTGCGCAATGGAAATTTTAGGGGATGGCGCATCCTGAGATCCTGGAAGCTCTGGGAACTCTGGCAGCCCGGGCATGCCTGCCGGCAGCCCGGCTGGTTTCGCTGCACCTGCAGTGGCTCTCGCATCCGCAAATGCGCAGCCAGCGGCGAGCCAGGTCGCCGCCCTTCCATTGCGTTGAGGGTGATGCGGCATGCAATAGCGATGACGCACGGCTGCAGCTGTGCCGTGGCTGCGAGTTGGTATGCTTCTGCTCTCAGGCCTGCTTCTAGGCAGGGTGGAAGGGCAACCTCCGCCTGGAGTGAGCAATGTGGGCCGGCCTGGAGGGCAGGGGAGCAAACCGAAAGCAGAAACCTGAAAGTATGCCTGGTGTGTAGTAGGATGGCTGGTCACTCAACAGAAAGGGTCAGGCATGCATACGAGCCGCTGTATAATGGAAGTGAACCACAGGGCGTACTCAGGGGGGGTGCTGGCAGTTTCCGCGAGCAGGTGGGCGGCCGCAAGGCGCGGCCCACCTCATACCGGTATAATAGTGGGCTGAAGAGAGCACAGCAGTGGCACATCCGCATGTGAAGGCGTTTGCTAATTGGGAAAAGCTGTATGGCCTTGCTCTGCGATCCTGCTTCGCTTGTTGCAGGGCAAACACCAGGCCCTCGCAGCACCTCACCCAGTGACGCATTGGCGTGAGACGCAGCCAAATGGGGTGTGGACGATAGCCAAGCAAAATTGGCTATGTTGTTCATTCAACGCGTCACACTGTTCGGGTGCAGAAGCTCCAGGTCAAAGCGATGGCTCCGTGCGCACATTTGCGGGCAAGCGGGACGAACCGCAATCATCAAATGTTGTTAGGGCATCGATCTCATCTATCAAGTTTCAGCAGCCACACTCATTGGCGCCAAGATGCGCGTCACACTGCGGCACACGCATCTCGAACAGCGGCCGCGGCGGTGCTGCATCCACCTGCGCAGCTGCAGCAGCAAGGGTGGGGCCAGCAGCAGCGGCTGCAGCGGGGGCAGCAGCCACGCCTCTGGCAGCCGTATGTCTGCCAGCAGCGCCACCAGCACGGGGCGCAGAGACAACTCACGTGCCATGCCTCAGCGGCCAGTGGCGGCGACGCGGCATCAGCACCAGGGCCGCACCCGCTTGGCGCCGCGCTCGCAGCGGCCGCCGCCTTTGTGCAGGCGCAGTTCTTGCCGGTTGTCCTGGTGACCGCCATCTGCGTCGGCTGCTCGTTCCCCCAGGCTGGCGTGGCCGTGTCGCAGCTGCCCAACCTGACGGCGTTTGTGACCACGGCGATGTTCGTAATCAGCGGGCTGCAGCTGCGGCAGGGCGAGGCGCTGCAGGCGCTGAAGGCCAGGGGTGAGCAGCTGCAGCAGCCGGAGGCCCGACTCTATCTCAGCCAATGCACTTGCTGCAACTGAAGGACATTCAGACACGGATGGCTTGGAGCCTCAGCCAGTGCCTCCCTCGTCTGCCCTGCCCCCGCCTTGACCCAAATCAAGGAACTCCCTGTCTGCGACCTCACCACTCATACGTGCGCACCGCAACCACCGCAGGTGCCGTGGCATTTGGCATCATCTCCATCCTGCTGATCACCCCGCTGATCTCCCTGGCGGTCCTGCGGCTGCCGCTGCACCCGCCAGAGCTGGCGATCGGCCTGGCGGTGTTCTGCTGCATGCCCACCGCCCTGTCCAGCGGCGTTACCCTGACGCAGGTCTGCGTGAATTATAAATCTCGAACTTCAGGGCCACGGCGTGATGAAGGGGATTTTGGGGGCTTGGAGATGCAAAGCAGGAACAGGATGTCTGTTGACACATGTAACCGCTCGCATGACATGCCGCGTCCCCGCCTCCGCTATCCGCGACCCTCGCGGGAACCCATGCTGACGCCCTTGCGGCTTCGCCCCTTGTCACCAAACAACACAGCAAATCGGCGGCAACGTGGCGCTGGCGCTGCTGCTGACGGTCTCCACCAACATGCTGGGGGTGTTCACGATGCCCTTCACCCTGCCGGCACTGCTGGGCCCGGCCCTGGCCGGGTCGGTGCGCCTGGAGCCGCTGCCGCTGCTGGTCAAACTGGTCAAGACCATCCTGGTGCCATCCCTGGTCGGCGCCAGCATTCGCGCATTTGTGCCTGGTGCGTGATGTTGCGTCAGGGCCGGCTGACCTGCATGGAAGAAGATTCGCAGCACCCACGTACCTCCCACCACAGTGCCTCAGAGCAGCCCCTCCCCACCAGGCCCCAGCTGCATGCCATCGTGTCAGGCTGTGCACGCAGCACCTGCAGGGGCCCTCCAGCAAGGCGCACACCCCACTGCACGCGTGACTCATCCACTCGAAACCATCTCATCCACGCTCCTTGTCCACAACACACGCGCACCCGCGATCGCACCACCGCCCGCCCACCAGGCGCCGCCGCGTTTGTCGACGCGCGCAAGAAGTACCTGACCTACTCCAACGCGCTGCTGCTGGCCCTGGTGCCTTGGACCCAGATCAGCAAGGCCGTCGCACAGAGAGTACCACTCGAGGCCGGCAGCCTGCTGGTGGCGGCCGCGGCGGGGGTGGGGGTGCACCTGGCCTTCCTGGCCCTCAACATCGGCGCCTGCAGGTGCGGCGCGGTCGGCCGTCGCTCGACGCCCCCGCTGGCAGTGATGCCGAGGCGCGTGCGGCGCGTGAGACCCCATGCGCTTGTTGGATCGCAACAGTCAGCTGCCGGTGATGCGAGCGTTAATCATCAGGAGCACCACCCTCACTTCAGTGCCCGCCAGCCACTTCGCGCTCCAGGACGGCCACAGCGCCCGTTCCCACCAGCTGCCCACCGGCGGCATTGCCCCCCCGCCGGGACGGAATACATGCCCCCCGGCACGGGTTTTTGTCACGCACCGCCCTCGGCCCCCCCCCCTGCGCCACAGGCTGCTGCGCCTCGGCGGCCCCGACCCCGCGGCCGCGCTGGCCGTGCGGCGCGCCGTGATCCTCGTTGGCAGCGTCAAGACCCTGCCCGTGGCCGTCAGCGTCCTGGCCAGCCTGGGCCCCGCGCTGGGGCCGATGGCGGGCGTGGCTGTCGTGCCGGCGATGAGCGCGCACCTGAGTCAGATCATCATCGACTCGATGCTGGTGGCTCGGTGGCAGGCGCAGGACCGGGCCGCAAAGGCGGCGTGATGCTCGTGGGGAGAGCGCGCGGCTGGCGGGCCCGGGCTGGCCGAGCGAAGCGCGTCCGGGGTGCACAGAGCATATCCAGCTGCACAGCTTTGGACAATTTTTCGCAACGGAGCGACCAACTTTCTAGCTCAATCCCTTTTGTGTTCTCCCAAAAATCCTTTCTCCCCGTTGCTGGCTGTGTCAACTGTTTTACCCACTTGCTGCCTGCGTGCTGTTGTGCCTACTTTTTTTGAATGTGGTCACTGTAGATTGCTGTGATTCAAGCTTTGCTACAAGACCGGAATGTAATGGGCGCAAAAGCAACAGCAAGCACCCAACACTTGCCAGCGGTGCAGCCACGCTCAGATGTTTGCTCCTCTGAAGTTGCTGCTGTGAGCGCGTCCGTTGCCACGCAGGGTCACATAGGATAGAAACCAAGGATGCAGGTAAAAATGGTCAGCACCAACATGATGAAACCCACAGCTGCTGGGAAATCGCCGCTCACAAAAAAGAAACCTCACTGCCGCTCACCGCCGCTCACCGCCGGTCCCCTCCGCCGCCGCCGCCGCCCGCGGCCTCCTCATTGGGCAGCGTCAGCCCCAGCAGCCCCGCCAGGTTGCTGGCCGGCCCCGGCAGGCCGCCCTGGCTGGTATACGACGCCATCAGGCTCTTCACCAGGTTCAAATCAAGGTCCACCGGCCGCAGGCCCGCCGCACCAGGCCCGCCCCCTTCTTCTGCCCCCGCCGCAGCGGCAGTGGCGGAGCTGTCGCCGGCCGGCGGCGCGCGCTCGAAGCTGTCTGCGAGCCGCGTGGCCGCCAGCTCAGCGTCGAGGGCCTCTGCATACGCGTCCTCGAAGCCCGAGCCGCCCCCGTCCTCGTCCTCGTCAGCATCCTCGTCAGCGTCGTCCCCGCCGATGGACAGCTGGTCGTCCGACGCGGAGGACCCGGCGGAACCGGCGCCGTCGTCGTCGCTGTCAGTGGCGGTGCGCACCTCCCACAACTCCTGCAGCCGCGCCAGCCGCGGCGGCAGGGGCCCGGGGCCGCCCCTGGCGCCGGCGCGGGGCGCAGCTGCCGCAGAGGCTCCGCGTGCCGTCGCGGCCGACGCGGGCGGCTGCGGCACTTCCAGCCAGTTGTCCGGCAGCTGCTGCCGCTGCCGCTGCTGCCCCTGCTGCGGCCCTGCCCGGTGCTGCTGCCGGTCCTCTTCGTCCGCCCCCTCGCTACCCGACTCGGACCCGCTGCCAAAAAACGAGGACCCCTCCTCAGACGAGCTCCACCCCTCATCCTCCTCCTCGTCCTCGTCTCCAAACCCTTGCCCCACGTCAACGCCCGCGGCCGCGGCCGCCTGCTTCAGGCCGCCCAACAGCGCTTCCAGGCCCGCCACCGCAGCCGGCCCGCCGTCGCCGCCGCCGCCCCCCGGCCCCATCGCGGCCGCGAGGTTGGCCAGGAACCCCTCAGGGTCGAAGCGCACGTCGCCGCTGCGCCCGGCCGCCCCTGGTGCTGCTGCTGCTGCTCCTGCTGCTGCTGCGCCTGGGCTGCCCGGGCCGCCGCCACCTCTTGGCTGCGGGACCTCCGCGCCCTCGTAGCCCGAGAGGTGCTGCAGGAAGCCCCGCACCTGCCCCGCAATCTCAGCCGCATCCACCTCCACCGCCGCCCCGCCGCCCTCCCCGTCCCTATTGCCGCCGCCGCCCCCAGCCTCCCGCTGCCGCCCCTCGCGCCGCCGCCGCCGCTCCTCCCGCCGCTCCGCGTGCCGCGCCGCCTCGGCCTCTCGCGCGTCTACCTGCCTCTCCAGAGCAAGCGCGTGCTCACGCATCCACCCGTCCCCGTCCTCCTCGCCCTCGTCGGACGGCCCGTAAAACGGCACCCCCGCCGCCGCTGCTGCTGCCCCTGTTACTGCTGCTGATCCTGCTGCTGCCCCTGCTGCTCCTGCTGCTGCTGCTCCTGCTGCTCCTGTCGAACTTGGCGC
>NW_014013318.1:23734-31268 GCF_000611645.1 Monoraphidium neglectum | reverse complement strand
GGCGGGGAAGTGCGCGCGAGGCGGTCAGGGGGCTGTGCGGGGACGAGAGCTCGTCCCCGCCCGCGATCGCCTCACCTGGGCCAGGGCGTGGGAGATGGCCATCTTGACCTGGTGGTCCAAGGCGAACCTTTTGTTGAGGGTGATGATGTCATTCTTGAGAGGAGAGGGGCGAGTGGCATGACGGGGGGCAAGGAGGGGCCCGGGCAGAGGAGTATGAGCACATGTCTGGGTGTCGCGCCGCACAGGGAGGAACAGGGCGGCAGCCTCGATGTTCGTGCCGCGTCTCAATTCATTGCAAGCGCTCCAGAGCGACCGCCGCCACAAAGCCTTGCTCTCAGCAATAAACGGAGCCGCGGCGCAGCCCGCGCACCTGCACGTGCGGCGGCTCCACTGCGCTGTAATTGTACGAGAACGAGTCGATCTCGACCTCGGACACATCCAGCGGCCCCACGCTGCAGGGCCGCACCACCGTGTGCATCAGCGCCTGCTCGTCCGCCGTGCTGATGCCCCAGAACACCACCGTGCCGTAGTTGAAAAAGAAGGCTGAGGGAAGGTTGGGGCAGCGGGATGCGCGCGGCGCGGTCAGGACCAGCCATACCCAGGTGGGATTGCGCCCACACGTCCCACACATGCAGGGCGATCGTTGCTGGTGTCCGTAACATGATGCGAATCGTGCCTCTGCTTGCGCTGGAGCAGGGCAGAGCGCCCGCGGCGCACCGTCCCCGCTGCTCTCCCCTAGGCTGGGTGTCGCGTGCAACACCTCCTGGTAGCTCTTGACCTGCAAGGATGCCGGGCCATGACGCGTGCGACATGTGTGGGTTTGTGTGCGCGGAGGAAATGTGCTTCATTCTAACGTTGCCGTTTTGTCATCGGAACGGATGCGGATGCAGATGCAGGCGCAGGCCCAACAGGCTGCCAACCACCTAGAGGAGCGCACTGCAGCGACACAGCCGCCGCAAGGTGACCTTGCGCACATGCCAGCCTCCGCGGCCGGCCAAGCGCGGCCCTGCTCGGCAGGCCTTCTCAGCCCCCTGCGCATGCCGCGGCCCCCACCTGCAACCGCGGGAACTTGGCAGTGAGCAGCTCCTCCAGGGCGCGGCGGTCCAGCGACTCAGCCACAGTAATCACCGCGATGCGGCCCTGGGGGTGGCGGCGGTGCGCCGCGCAGGAGGGGCTGCATGTGAGTGAGCAGCATCCAGACAAGGCGCCCTGCCCCTCCCCCACTTCCTCGTCCCCTGGGGGGCCGTCCCAGTGCTGCCGCCGATGCTTTATAGAGGGCTGCGTAACCGCCCTGCCGCCGGCATAAACAGGCCCCGCAAAAAAATGTCAGGGCACCCGATGAAACACGACCACGTGTCCCCTCAGAGCACTTGCCTTTGCTAAGGGCTCCGCCAGGTCTTCAAACAGCCCCGCCGGCGGCCCCATTGCAGGTGGCACAACCTCAGACCCGGACGGCAGCCGCGGCAGGTGCTGCTGCGGCTCGCCGTCTGGCGCCAGCGGGGCTGCGGACGACGAGGCGGCCGCATCCTCGTCGCCGGGGACGCCCAAAGATACAAACTGCAGGTAGGAAAGTGAGGGTGATGTCGTGCGTCCAATTGTGTCAGCGCTGTCACTATTGCCGATGCTACTGCATTTTATCATCGAGGCAGCGTTGATGCAAGTGATAGCATTGCTGCTGGTTGGCCGCAGCTCCCAGAAAGAATGTGCGCCTGCTGACGTGCTCCCCACTCGAGCCGCCAATCGCACCTTGTCCTTCTGGCGCGCCGCTGGATTCCCCTGCGAGGCATATCACATGAGTTGCGGCCGCTTGAGGGGGGGCTAGTCAGGGGCGCACAGCTACTTCGCCATGCCCACATTTCTCAATTTCGAGGTGTCACAGCCGGGTGACGCCGCACGCTGCAAAGTGCTGGCCCTGGCCACCAGGCCTTCACCGCGCCGTCACAAGCAGCATGGCGTCGTCCTTTGCAACACCTGCGACCTCCTTGAAGGGCTTTTGCAGCTGGCGCGCCCGATCGATCTTACCTGCGACTGCAGCACGGGCTGAGGCCGCGCTGTGGCCCGCCTATTTTTATCAATGGCTGGAGAAGGCCTCCTCGAGGTGGTCGTGGGCACAGGTCCCGCTGGGAGTGCCTGATAGCGAGCCCTTTCTGGCGCTTTGGGAGGAGCGGAATTCATGGCGGTAACAAAGTTTTTCTAATCAACATAAGCTGACAACGCGATCACGGGCTGTGCTGCGCGCCTTGCACGGACGCTTGCAAGGATCGCGATGTTTCTGTGCAACAGGCTGAGATACAGAGCGTACAGCTTTGGACGACAAGACACGGGGCACGATGACTGCGGATGACTGCAGGGAAGAGGCGACAGCCGGGCTCATCAGTCACCGCACTCACTCGTGCGCAGGCACACACACCGTGCTGCTGCGTGCGCACCATCACACACATCGACCCCGTGCCACAACGCAGCGCATGTGCGAGGGCGGCAAGGCTATCAAGGCCAAATGTCAATATCACAGCCTGGTGCAGGTTGCTGCTCAAGCTCCCTATAAACAACGGTTGCAGCCAACCAAGCACTTGAAGTCCAGCACCACATCCTCGCCTATCATTCTGTTCTCTGTGTGGCGTTCTGTAGTGGCAGGATATGATATGCAGCTTTCGTCGGTCGCTGGAATTCCGTCTTTTAAGCCTTGTGCATATCTAGCTATATGCCTGTGCTGATGCAGCCTGCAGGCACTGCACGTGATAATTTGACAAGTTGACGTATTGGAAGAAGTGCACAAGATTTCTGAATTTCTGTACACAGCACTGTATCAAACGCACGCACGCGTTTCAAGGGGGACAAGAGGTGACATAGCAAGCAAACAGGGGATGGAACAGGGGGGTGCGTGGCGGGGGGCGTGTCACAAGTGATAATGACTCGACTTTCCTCACTGCTGTTTGCCATTGACCATGTGTTGCACCAGTAAAAACACAATGGTTTTGTCTCTGTTGCCTGTGAGGAGGTCCGCTTAGAGCGTTGATAGGCCAGCCCAGGCAAAGCGACAGTGCACATCATTGACTTGCGCGCACAGCATCAGACGCGATCTTCGCCACAGTTGTGACATATACCATCATGCTTTGATAGTAATGGCTAAATAATCATATTTTGCGCTCGTATTTGTTGCACAGATCGCTGATTTTGAAAGAGTGCATTCGATCTGCCGCACCTTCATGCACTACGTATACGCCTGAGCCTGCCAGCCGCATTTCAGAACAAGGCTTTCGGCTCCTCGCTAGCCGGAACGCAATGGGCGGCGCGTGCGGCGTCGCCAACGCATAGCGTGTCGCCACAGCGCGTCGGCCCCTCCGCCGCGCGAGGCATCGGGCCAGCATGGGCGTCAAGCACCTGTGGCGCACGCTCGAGAAGGGCGGCGCCGTTGAGCTACTGGACGGCGGCGACGCGGCGCAGCACTGCGAGATCCTTGATGAGCTGGAGGGCGCGGCGGTCGCAGTGGACCTCAGCGCGTGGCTGGTGCAGGCGCAGACCCAGCCGGCGCTGGCGCAGAACTACGACTCCGACTTTGCCTGCGCGCTGAAGGTCGTGTTTGACCGGGTAAGGCGCCCAGCCAAAACGACACTCTCCGTAGCCCGCAGCGCTGCATCGCGAGGCCTCCGGCCTGCATACCAGCCGCTCTCCCGCCCCTGACGTAAACGCTCGGGCGCCCCGCAGACGATCCACTGGCTGCGCCACGGCTGCCTGCCGCTGTTTGTCATCGAAGGCAACACCCCCGAGGCCAAGCTTGAGAAGCTGCGCCAGAGGTGCGCGGCGGGGCGCGCCCTCCGAGGGCGCAAGCCTTCGACCTCAAACCCTGCCTGCGGAGCGTGGTGGCGTTCGCGGCTGATAAGAATAACGGAGGTTGCACCCCCCTGCAAATTCGCGCACCCTTCCCTGCCCGTGGTGCACGGCAATCCGGCAGGTGCATCGCCACCTACGGCCCCGGCGCGGGCCAGCGACGCGTGGGCAACAACGCGGGCAGCCGGTTCAGCAGCCTGGGGCGCAAGGTCGCGGAGCTGCTGGACTGCCTGGTGGGGCGGGAGCCGGGGAGGCGGGAATTTGCGCGTCAATCAAGCGCGGCATGCTTTCAATGAGGCCGGTGGGCGTCCTGATACTGCACCTCTTGCTGACAGTCACCCTGGCCGCGCGCACGTCGCCCTGACCGCGCAGGGCGTGCCGTGGGTGCAGGCAGAGGGCGAGGGCGAGGCGACCTGCGCGGCGCTCAACGTGAGCGTGCGAGCGCGCCCGGGTCGCCGAATGGAGGCGGCGAGGCGTGGGACACCTGCTTGCTGTGCTGCCACCCAACCCTTGCTGACTTTTGCCGTGACTAGTGCCCAAGTTTTGCCAAGCCCAACGCCAGTGTTTGTGGATCCGTTAGAACAATCACAGGCATAGGCACACGCACACATTCACACACACGCACACACACACACACACGCACGCACACACACACACACACACACACACATCCATCCTCTTCTCAATGCTCGTCCTCACGTTCAACTCGCCAGATGTGTGGCTGGGCGCAGGGCTGCTACACAGCCGACGTGGACGCGCTGCTGTTTGGCGCCGTCACGGTCTACCGCACCCTGTCCCTCAGCACCGCCAACCCGCGGCAGACCCAGATGGCGCGCTGCCGGCGCGCCGCGGTGCAGCGCGTGCTGCGCCTGCAGCAGGGCGGAACGCAGGTGGGGCGCCCGCTGTTTGGGGGGGGGGGGGTGACGCGGCTGGGTGCTGCATTCAAGGCAGGAGGGGATCAGTGCAGAGTGCTTGGATGGTCCCTCAAAAGAAATTTCAGAGGGGCACAGCTGGGGATGCAAAAGGCCGCCATGCTGGGGCTGCCGACCCCGTGCCAGTTGACACACACACACACACCAAACACCCACACACACACATACCACACACACACCGCCGCCTTTACTCTGCCGCCCTCACCCAGGCTCTCATCGCCGTGGCCCAGCTGGCGGGCGGCGACTACGACGTGGCCGGGGCGGACAGGGTGGGCGACGTGCTGGCGGTGGCGGCAGTGCGGTGCCTCCTCAAGGATCGACAGGTGCGAGGGCTTGCAGCAGCCGGATGAAGCCGGGCCACGCGGAAGCGACCACACATGTACTTGATGACGTCCGCTGTACTTGATGACGTCCGCAGCCCTTGGCCCCTTGGAACCAGCTCGGACAGACCGCCGTTTGTCCGAGTCTCTGCATGCTGAAAAGCAGCGTCGGCGTGCGACGGCTCGTTGCCACCCTCTGGCCCCAACCAGCGGCCCTGCGTGCCCCGCCTCTTTCCTTCCTGCTGTTCTCCAAACTGCTGTGCGAACCTGCTCTGGAACACCCTGCAGAGTGATGCAGACGTGCTGGAGCTGCTGCAGCAGGCCCTGGCGCGCGGGGCAGACCCCCACCTGGACTCCCTCACGAAATGCACTGGTGGGCGCATGACGGCGCGCGGGGGCACGCCGGCCAGCGGGGTCGCGCAAGGTGCAGCGGCCAGGCGGGGCGCGTGCAGCGGGGAGCCGCTGCGGGTGCCTCGGCGGCCCGCTGGGCCTCGGCGGCTTCCGTTGGGAGGTGACATAATGGAAAATTGGGGCTTGCTCGGATGAGGAGTAGATTAACCCGCTGCACCACCGCAGGCTGCAAGTGCTGCGGACATGAGGGCGGTCGGAAGAACGCCATCAAGAAGCACGGCAAGGAGGGCTGCGCAGAGTGCGGGACCGCAGGGCCGGACGGCGGCGGGGGCTGCATTCCAATCGAGGCACGGCCCGCGAGCGGCGGCGGCGGCGGCGGCGGCGGCGGCCGGCAGCAGGCGGCCTGTGGATGCGAGTTCCACTGCACTAGTGATGAGCGGCTGCTGAACCGGGTGGTGCGGCGCGCCGTGGCCACAAACGGCTTCCTGGAGAGCTGCAGGTGCGGGGGGCCCACGGCGCAGGGCCGTGTTGGCTGCGCCAGCCGGTTGAAATCGGCGTGGCGGGGAGCGCAGAATGACGCCGCTGGTTGCAGACAGGCGGGGTCGGGCGATTGTCAGAGAAAGGCGGCCCATCAAGGCTGGTCATGTTGAGGGGGGTGGATGGCACCAGACACACTGAAACTGGCCTTGAGCTCGCTTGTCCAGCAATGATGAGAGCGGAACTTTCCCTCGAGTTCCAACCCTCAGGGACTCACGGATCACCCCCATCCATTTTCATCTCCCTCAGCGCCAGCCCCAGCCCTGCCTAAACCCCAACCCCCCCCCGAAACCCCCCCGCCGCGGCAGGGTGGCGGCCCGGACGTACGCCTCAGAGGCGCGCCAGGCCGTGGCCGCCGTCCAGCGCGCCTACGGCCTCGCGCGGCCGGGCGGCGCCAACGTCTTCACCTGGAGGCGGCGCCCCGATGTGCGGCGCGCGGCGGAGCTCATGGCCAACTACATACCGGAGTGGGACTACAATCAGGCGAGCCGCGGGCTTTCGCCTTGCTGTTGCTCGCACAGCTGCTGCACGCGCAGCTGTTGTGCTGGCGCCGCTGCGCCGCTGTGGCGTGTGCGTGACCCCCTTGCAGGCTGCGGCGTCTCAGCGTCTCAACGCGTCGTCCGCAAAGGTTTCAAGCACCAAGATGGATGAGGTGCCTGCGCGCTTTGGCTGTGCCATTCTGCTGCCTAACGGCTCGCCCATGGGGGCGTTTCCCAAAACTCTGCGCCACAGGTGCGCCTCAAACTGCTGCCGCTGCTGCTGGAGTGGGACATCCGCTGCGGGCCTGTGCCGCCGCCCGGCAGCGGCGCGCAGCTGCGGCCGGTCGCCATCAAAAAAGTCAGCGGCGCGCGGTTGGGCAAGGCCGCGCCGCCGCCGGGCGCGGACGATGATGGGGAGCCCCCACTGCCAGAGGAGGGGTGGCGGTATGTGATCGAGGTCGAGAGAATGGCACGGCCGCTGGCCGCGGCAGGCTATGGCCTCGGCGGCGGCAGCGGCGGCGGGCAGCAGCAGCAGGGGAAGCAGGGCGACGGCGGCGGGGCGGAGGAGGAGGCGGAGGACTTGGCGATCGATACCGCCTGGCTGACCAACACGGCCCGCAGCCGCCCGGCAAAGGCGGGGGCCGACGGCGCCGCGGCGGACGACGCTGGGGACGACGACGGCGGCGAGGGCGAGGGCGGCGCCTCGCAGGGCGGCAGCTCGCAGGGCGGCAAGGGCAGGAAGCCGCAGGGGACGCTGCCGTTTGGCGAGCACCGGTCGGTGCGGTGCACGCTGGTGCACGAGCTGTGGCCGCACCTGGTGCTGGAGTTCCACGCCAGGGCGGGCAAGAAGGCCGGGGCCAAGGGCAACGGCAAGGGCGGGGCGGGCGCGGGCAGCGGCGGGGCCAAGGGCCGCGACGAGAAGCAGCCGACGCTGAAGGAGTTCTTCCAGATCAGGAAAGCCGTGCAGAAGGGCGCGGCGCCCGGCGGCGAGGGTGGCGGCGCTGGGAAGGCTGGGGTTTCTGGCGGTGGGGCGGGGGATGGCGGCGGGGACAGCGGGCCCGCGCTGCCGC
Organism: Monoraphidium neglectum; assembly: GCF_000611645.1. Lineage (NCBI taxonomy): Eukaryota > Viridiplantae > Chlorophyta > Chlorophyceae > Sphaeropleales > Selenastraceae > Monoraphidium > Monoraphidium neglectum. The sequence goes on along the minus strand of NW_014013318.1, from coordinate 23,751 downwards.
CAGGCGGGGGCATGGGC
>NW_014013318.1:0-23394 GCF_000611645.1 Monoraphidium neglectum | reverse complement strand
GCGCTGCCGCCAGGCGGGGGCATGGGCACCGGCGGGGCCGGCAGCCACGCCGCACCCTCCACTCCAGCTGGCCAAAAGCAGCAGCAGCAGCGGGGTCAGGGCGCCAAGGGTGGCGGCCTCTCGGCCGCCGGCGGCGGCTCTGGCCGCCCCCGCGGCGACGGCGGCGGCCGGGCGCCGTCGGGGCCCATGGACCGCTTCCTCTCCCGCAAGACCCCCACGGCTGCGGCTGAGCCAGCGGCGGCAGCCACGGCCGGTATGCCGCAGCCAGGCGGGCTGCCGGAGGGGCGCGCGGAGCGACATCGGGCGCTCAGCAGAGGCGGCAGCGAGGGGGAGGAGGGAGAGGGAGAGGGAGAGGAGGTGGTGGTGCTGGACGGCTCATGGTCGCCGCCCAACAGGGTGACACATCGGGTGGACAGGGGCATCCCCGCGCAGCTGGGGAGCGCGGCGGGCGCGTCGCAGCCAATAGAGCTTGATGGAAGCAGCGGCGGCGAGGAGCAGGGAGGCGGCGAGGGGGAGGACGAAGGGGAGCGGGATGCTGGACGGCCCCTGCAGCGCCAGAGTGTGCACCGGCTGGGTACAGCCGGGCGCAGCAGTCGAGACGTGAGCGACGCGGGCCCCACGTCCTCGGGGGGCCAGCGCCCGGCGCAGCAGCTGGACAGCGCTAGACAAGCAGTCCTGGGTGGGGCTCGTCCAACGCATCGCCCGGCGGCCAAAGTGGCGGCGTCGTCAGCAGCTGCCCCCGGCTCCCCCGAAGCGCTCCCGCTCATGGAGCGCCTCCGCCGCAGCAGAATGGCAGCGGCGGTCGGCGGGGCCACGGCGGCGGTCCCAAGGGCCCACGACCCAGATCAGCTGGCGGGGCAGCCAGCGCCGGCGCGCTCAAACCGATTCAAGACCGCGCGCGGCCCAACAGCCGCCGCAGCCAGCGGCTGCGCTGCCGCACCAGGGGCAGCAGCGGACAGAGTTGTGCTGGCATCGCCACCAAAGAAGGCGTGTACGCCAGACGCCAAGCAGCGCGCGGCACAGCGGCAGCCCTCGCCCCCGTCTGCAGCCGTGGCGCACCGGGCGCCGGCGCCGGGCCCGGCAGACGTGCGGCAGCAGTACGCAGAGCTACTGCAGGGCTGCGACAGCGACTGCAGGGGCGGCGGCGGCTGCGGCAGCAGTGGGGACGGTCCAGACGGGGGCGCAACGGGCGTGTCGGCGCCGTGGCGGCAGCAGCGGCCCCGCCAGCGGCAGCTTTTCAAGTCGTCCACGCGCTCGGGCGCTCGGACTGGGGCGGGGCCGGCGGCCCAGGAGCGCGAGGTGATAGACCTGTCTGATCTGTGACCTGGGGCTGGTGCTGAGCTTGAGCTTGCCAGCGAACTGGGCTCAACAGTCGACTGCAAATGCGGACAAATGCAAGTGTATGTAGCAGAAGCTATTTCCGTGCAGCCACGTGCCAATCATTTCAAGTTGGCCCCAAAGTTGCCCTCCCGCCCCTGTGATGCGGCCCCAGCGGAGGCATGGCAAGTTGACACGGCTCTTTGTTGAGCACGCTCTCCCGCCTGCCCTTTCCGTTCTGCACATCGATGTCATCATTACCGTACACCACTGCACCCTTTGTCACTGCAAGCCCAATATTATGGCACTGAGTGGAACTCTGTTTACACGTAATGGAAAAAAACAAGTAAGATACCTCCGTGACGTGCGTATCACAAAGGTGCACGCGCGTCCAAGCATGGTGAACAAGGTGCACAGTGGTGTGCCAGGGCGGATCCCAGGATAGGCCAGCAGCAGGTTGTATGTGTGTTGCTGATTGTTGAGGCGGGGCCGGTGGGCAAGGGCCAGCCGCCGCTGTTGCGCTGTCTGCACGCGGTGCAAAGGTGCATACTGCTGGTCGCAGAAACGGGTGCGGCTGTGCTGGGTGTGTGCATAGGTGTGTCGCTGCTGCTGCGATACTTTGCAACATGGCGCCAGTGGCCAGCAGCACGCCGCAGAGGCGTGCCGCTCAGATCAGGTTTGTATAGAGCTTGTGTGGGCAGCATTTAGGGCGCGAGATAGCTGCCAGCTGGCAGCAGCGTGAGCTGCGCGCCATCCAGTCAAATCAGGCGGCGGCGAAAGGGCCGCATTGCCAAGGGGCACGCCTTGAAAGGCAGGGCATGCCAGCACGTGGAGGCTTGCATGCCCGCCCGCTTTGCTGCGTGGCTTCGTGTGCCAGCGGCCCGTGGGGGCGATCAGACCTTGTTGGGGAAGATGCTGACGGCGTTGGACGAGATACGCGTCGTGAAGTGGTTGCGGATGCTGCCGCGCCAGCCCTCGCCGCGCTTCTCGGCGGTCTCGTCGTCCTGAATGCTGATGCCCACGCGGGCCTTGGAGCTGCAAGGGATGTCGCGTTGGGCGGCGGGGCGGGGGATGGTGACGGCGCTGCGCACACTACAGAGGGGGAAAGCAGCTCAATGGCTGGCGCGCTTTTCTTGCGCATGTGGCATATGCAGACCACTGTCCCCGTTACTCCAGTCCCGGGGACTCACTGGCCATCAGGGTCGCTGACAATGGTGCGGGTCATCATCCAACCAAAGAGGCCAGCAGCCAGAGCCACGGGGCCCACAACCTAGCGCCGGTGCAGGGGCGCAATATGAGAGAGGCGTCAGCGGGATGTGCTGCGCTTCGATTCGCCTTCCTGCTAGACCTGCAGCACGCGTCAGCCCTGAAGGCAGCTCCAGGGAGACGAAAGGCCGTGACATTAAACACATACAGAGATAGAGCGCCTCATAAACACAGCGCAGTTGCTCCCCGGCGTGGGAGCCTGCGAGTCCACCAGTGGCTGCTGCTGGCACACGCCGAGTCGCCGAGACATCAACATAATAAGCAAGAAACACTGGCACAACGACCCCGGGGCACGGCCCAGCCTTTCCACACACGGCAGGGAAACACCAGCCAGCTTCGAACGGAATCACGCACCGGCATAACCTCAATAGGCAGGAACTTCGCGAGAGTGGAGCGAGCCGCCATGGTGTGGGTTCTTAGCTCAGGGGCGACAAGGGCTCGAAGCAGGTCCGGGTTCAGGGCAAGCAAAATATGCTGCTGATTGGTGACAAATAGAACAATTCAAGCACTAATTATCCCAAGTTGGACGGGGGAGTTGAGGCTTTCGAGATAGCACTCGTCATTTGGTGGCAGCTGCGTGGGCGAATTCGCAGCTACGGAGCGTGGCGGTCGGCTACGGGCACCGTGACGTAATTTAGTCGTCACTATGACTTTTTAACATAAAAATTGCTGTGGCGCTGGTGCGGATCACTTCAGGCGGGGTGCGAGTTGGTTGCGAACATGGCGCTGGCGGTTGTGCAGAAGAAGCTGCTCCAGGATTGTGGGAATGCAGCCCGCCATGTCGCCAGGGCAAGGTGAGCCTCTTTATCGTAGTTTCGTATCAACTGCTTATGAAGCCCTGCCACCTTTGTCGTCGTGACAATCAGTTACATGACTGGGCTCGATTGTTCAAACGTGCATGTCCACGTCTGCTGAAAAAACCTGTGTTTCTGGGTGCTTGTCAGCTCCTGGTACTTGCTCCCCCATCATACGAACTCTCGTGCTATGCCCCAACGCATCTCTACGGCCTCCGCAAGGCAGACCGTGCCCTATGGTCACAAACGCGCTTTGGCCTCGAACACACGCGACCGGGCGCACATCTGCCGCCTCAGCGCCGCCCCACGACAGCGTGCACCGGAGCCTGTGCCACCACGCCTCCACCGCCCGCTGCCCGCACCACCACCACGCCCCGGCTCAGCCCCGAGGCCGAGTCCACCGCCAGCGCCGCGCGCCACAGGTCTGGCACCGCCACCCAGGAGGCCGGATACCTGTAGCGCGCGACGTCCATCACCAAAGCCCTGTCTGTCAGCTGGCTGTACGCCGCGACCGGCGAGATGTGGCCGCCGCCCTGCTGCCCCACTTCAGGACGGTTGTAGTTGACCAGCAGGCGGTCGCTGGGTGACGCCACGTTGGTGCGGAGCAGCTTGCGGAAGGCGTCCAGGGGCAGGTCTGACGCGTGCGTCGCCTGGGCAGACACATTGTTGTGGGATGAGAGCAGCGCCGAGAGCTGCGCGAGCGTCATGCCGCCCTTCTTGACGTCGTCCGCCGTCATGATGGCGCGCGTCGCGCTGCTGTTGAAGACTGCAGCGGGTGCAGGCGCAGGTGGTGGGGCGTGAAAAAGCGATGCCAGCCTCAGGAAGGGGGTTGATTTTTCAAAAACCATGCATTCATCCGTAATGCAATATGACGTCATTTGGCTGACCCAAGGCTGTGGCAGCCTCAGCGCCCTGCTGGTGCATCGGCCATGCCAGATCCGCATGCAATGCGGCCCATGGGGTGTCGACACAGCGCGCCCTCCCTTGCATCCGCGCAGGCGCCGCCTCACAGTTGATCTGGCTCCAATAGTGGTATGGGCCTACGCCCTCTGCAATAGGCGCCGCTACCCCCAGGCTGTTGAGCGCCATGACCGCGCTCGCCACGCCGCAGTACGCAAGGTTCTCCTGTGTCAGGAAAGCCTGCGCGAGCGGCCCAAAGTCGGCCGCCTGCCAGCTGGTCGCCAGCAGCGCCTGGCCCAGCGGTGTGGCCAGTGGGATCAGCGGTGAAGGGGTGGCATTCGATGCCGTTGCTGGCGCGGGCGCGCCCCGGGCGCCCGTGGCTCCCGCGAGTGCCAGGAGCAGCACCAGACATGCTGCCGTGCCACAGGCCATGGCCACGCCGCCGTTGGGTGCTCGTGCCATCCCTTCGACGGCAATCCTGCAGTGGCATTGGCGGAGCGGCAAAGTGAGCCCATGCGCAAATGCCCAGGTCGACGCACCCACGCGGCGTTCCCGCTCGCGCTGCGCCCGCTGGCGTGCTCCCTGCTTGTGCTACTCACCACTTAAGCTGCACCCACCCAAACTAACCAATATGATTGCGTGACAAAGCCTCAAAATAAGCCCTGGTGTATGCTCCTCCACGCAATGCGTATGATCATGAGATTACTCGACGGCAGACAGCCCGCCAAATCAATCAATTGAACGTTCCTGTACATGTAAGTTGCAGCATCGACGCGAGATCTCTATGCAGTGTGCCTCGCGGCCGACATTGGTCAAAGACTCATCCACCCAAGCGGGGACAGAATTTTTGGGTGTGTGGTGCGGCGTGCTGGCGGTGGAGACCTGCAGGAGTGAGCGAGTGCAATGTGCACGGTACGTGCACCTCCCGCTTCAATGAGGCCCCACTCATCGCGTTGACACTGCAATGCAGACCTGCCATTCCTGCCATCCCTGGGTTGCGATGTGAGCCTCGAGCTGCGCCCTCCTGCACGCTGCCCACCACGCACTTGTATTGCCGCGGCGCTCGAGGGCTATGCTGTGTGTCGCTGCATCCTGGCATGGCTCATAGTGCTTGCGGGGTGTGCACAACCTGTCAATTGCTGTGGATACACTGCCCTGTGCACAGCGTGTGATTGCACAGCATGTCATCATCCGCAACACGCCTGCAGACTTTCTTTGAGACACGACTGACGAATATCGCCTCATGTATCAAAGTCTGCCTGCATGGAGGTTTCATTAAGATGCGCTCTGTGTGTGGGATTGCTCATTGTATGAAATCCGTTCCATAATGACACTGATGCTGGCTATCTTGCTACAGCACAAACTTGCGGCACGCTGTACGTTCTCTGCCACGCACCATACCAGGAAAATGTCTTACCCTGTTTAACTTAGTGGCTGATTTTGACAATCTGCATGACTCAAGGATGCTGTCTGCTGGCCACGGAAGGGCAAGCAAACATGGCTCTGGCCCAGGCCAAGTCAGCTATGGCTAACGGCAGTTAACACGTTGGTGGCGCAGACCAGAAGCATCCAGACGACCAATACCCTGCAAAGTTGGCGCGAGATCACCAAAAGTCTGCACAGGTGGCTCAGGTGGAAACCAGCTTCTGCGCACCTGCTGATGGCGGCACCAGCACTGCCCAGAGCAAAACCAAAGTTTAAACTGAAACAAACAAATCGCGACTGTGTGCAGGAGGCATAAACGGGCCAACAATACAAGCAGCCAAGGACCAAACAGTAAATTCTGCATATTGCAATGAAATGGGCTGGGCGGAGGTCACACCACAGGGTGAGCTGCGCTCTGCTCCTTGCTGATGCCCTCCCAAGTTGTGGTGTCGGCGGAGGCTGTCAGCGTCACCTCATGCGCGCAATGCGCCTGCCCTGTGACATGCTGCGATGGCCGTAAAGTGCGCGCTCGCCTGTGGTGGGAGGGGGAGGGTGCACAAAAAAGGGGCAGGATTGTAGCACAAAGAACGCCGCAACTATCGATCGTCACACATCGTGGTCTTACAGACGCAAGAATGCTTGCGCCCCGCAACCCTTGGTGTGTTGTATCACACCTGTCACTGATGGGGTGCTGCCGCTGCTGCTGCCGCCGCCCAGGCCTGGCAAGCGTGCCTGAAAATGAATAAGAATTGGAAGTTTACAAAGACATCAGCAAGTTTTGATGCCATCATCACGCAAGCCGATTAGGGTGAATGCATTTTTGGGTTTGCGCATGCGGCGGACTCAACGCGGAGTGCCAGGTTCGAGCGCGCGTTCGAAGCGTGGCCGCCGCGCCGCTGCCGCACCTGGGCCAGCCTTGAATCATTCGCAGAGGCCCTTGAGCCCATAATAAGCCCATTCTGTGCGGTAGGGCAGGGCCGATTAGCGATGCCAACTCGAGTTTGAGTTGCGCCCGCGGGGGCAGGTCCAGTCACGAGCAGCTTTGGCTTACGTGGTAAGGAAAAAGGTGCGTGATGTCCATCAAGGGCACCCGGACGCCTGCTGACGAGCTGCTGTGGTGCTGAGATGGCTTCGATCTTTGCAGGCCGGGGTTGCTGCTGCATATCGCCCTGCTGCAGCCTCCGGCGGAACTCATGGGATCAAGCAGATTCTCCTTGTCCATTTAAGCGCTACTTGGCAGCGAACAGAGCTGTGTGCAGAGCGCGACCGGAGGTCAAGGCCCCAAGCTGCACTCCCTCTTACGAGCGCTGTGAGCGTGACTAAGGTATAAGGTTGATGTGAATTGAAACGTTTAACGTTTTACACCCCGCTGCTGGCCCGTCTGGTGCGCGATCACCAGCGGGCAGCGGCGATTCAAAAGCGGGTGCTGAAAGTGAGTGGGCCCAGAACTCGCGCCTGAATGCTCTCGTCGGGATCGAGTCGCCGATATCAGTGATAGAACGACATTTAAAGCATGTTGATGACACCACGGTGCCGTTACGTCGGCTCTTCTACGAGTTAGCCCTCGACGTCAGCAAGGTTTGACGCCGATTCACGGGGCTGGCAAGGGGCCCTGGCGTACCAAAGCCATATGCTTACGAATCCGTAGCAACGAATATATTTATACGGGCCCACTGTGTGCATGAGGGCGCCTAAATGTGCGTCGTTGGTGAGTGACCCAAGTGACATCACATCTCGCTGCGCAGGCAAGGATGGGGCCCTTTGTTCCTCACCACTGCAGGTGCGTAGATCTCAAATAATTCCCGCATGGTTACAGCTGTTTCGATCAGAACCACTAGGCGCCAGAAAAGGACAGCGCAGTCAAGCTGGAACATCGCTTGCAGCACAGCCTTCAAGCTCGTTCTTAAGTGATCTGTTCTCTGTTGCACCTGGATCTTAGCCTCACCATGCACGATCGAGCGGTGCAGCACCAAACGTTCACCCCTTAACAGCAGGCAAGGCTGTGCGGTAGCTGGCAGCTGCATTGTCAGCCATCAGCTGCACTGGCAGCAAAACACGATGACAACGGTCCCTCAGCAAAGCCTCAGAAAATGCTCGACTCATGTGCGTACACAACGTATGCGGCAACTCCGCTCAAACTCCCGGCGGGCATGTCACATGCTGCCCACTTCCTCGAAGAATGCAATTGTGTCCTTGAGGGCGGCTATGAATGCATCCACGTCCGCGCGAGTGGTGTACACCGAGCAGCTTGCCCGTGCGCTTGCAGGCACACCCAGGAACCGGTGCAGCGGCTGCGTGCAGTGGTGGCCAGACCGCACAGCGACGCCGGCGTTGTCCAGCAGCGTCGACACGTCCGTCGCGTGGAGGCCCTCGACATTGAAGGCAGCGAGGGCGGCGCGGCCGCGGGGGGCAGTTGGGGGCGGGCCGTAGATGGTGACCTTGGGGACGGCAGCCAGCTGGTTGTACAGGTATGTGCCAATGTCGTCCTCATAGGCGTGCACCTGCGCAAAGGGCAGGCATGGGTGGTGGTACAAGGGCAGTTTGGTGATTGGTTTTCTGATGAATGTTGACGTTGGTGCAGGAGGAGAACCGGCAAGCGGCGGAAGACATGCCAGAGCGCAGGGGACCGTCATGCGTGGCTGGACGCAGGACTACCTCCCAACTGCCGAGGCTTGATCCAGACAAACTCTCCCCAGCTTCAAGCGCAACATGGGCCCCACCGTGTCCATGCCAATGCTGCTCAGGTAGTCGCAGGCCGCGCCCAGGCCGATGGCCTCCGCAATGGCGGGCGTGCCGGCCTCGAAGCGCATGGGCGGCGCGGCGTAGGTGGAGTGGTCCAAGAAAACATCCTGGATCATCTCGCCGCCGCCCATCCACGGGGGCATGGACTCCAGAAGGTCATACCTGAAGCAGGGACACCCGCGTTTCAGAGGTGGGGGAGGTGCATCAAGCCAACACGCGCCTGGATGCCGGCCCTCGTACCAATATCCTCGGCTGCCCCGATTAGGCCGGTGCCGGCCAAGAGGGGCCAAGCACCTTTGGCACCAGCTGCCGCCACTGACCACCGCCGCCCCCGGCCGGCCGCGCACCCACCTGCCCCAAAGGAAGCCGATGCCGGTGGGCCCCATCATCTTGTGGGAGCTCGCCACGATCCAGTCGGCGCCCAGCGTCTGGACGTCGACCGGCATGTGGGGCACGCTCTGGCAGGCGTCCAGCAGCACCTTGGCGCCCACTGACCGCGCCGCGGCGACGACGGCCGGGACGTCCAGAACGCATCCAAGGGTGTTGGAAACGTGAGGGAGCGAGATCAGCTTGGTGCGGGAGTTCACCATCGACTTGAGTTGCTGCAGGAGACAGTGTGGCGAGAAGGGGGACAGGGCACGGAATGGAAGGGGTCCAGGCAACGAAGGCATAGGCGCCTCCGCCGCAGCTGGATTATGGGCGGTGTGGTCACGGCTTCCACAAATGCAATTGCTGCTTGTTGTGTGTGCCGCTGCCCAACACTCATTATAATTTGCTGTGCAATGCACGCATGCCGCTGCAAATGCACGTGCCTCCGGCCACAGCAAAAGGAGGCGGCTGCGCTGTGTTGCCGCCAGCTGCCACGCTCCGCCTACCTCCACATCCAGCTCCTGCTGCGCAGTCAGCCCGATGTGTTTGAGCACCGCGCCTGTCCGCTCCGCCACCAACTGCCATGGCACCAGGTTGCTGTGGTGCTCTGCCACCGACAAGATGATCTGCCATACGAACAGGAAGTCAGTGCGGCGCAGCACAGTTGCAGGGCAGAATGCCTACACCGTCCTGTGGCCCAGCCTGCCAGGCCAAGTGAATGACTGAGCGTCCACTTGCCTTCCAAACAACAGCAGCATGCATCAAAGCCAGTGTGCTAGCGCCGCTGACGCGGCTGACCGTCAACTCCACACAGTGCCTCGCAGAGTCTGCCCTTGCTTGGACTGCTGCCTTCCACTGCCCGCACCTCGTCCCCCGCTTTGAGGTTGTTGAGGCCCCAGGTGTACGCCACCAAGTTGATTGCCTCGCTTGCGTTGCGAGTGAACACGATTTCGCGGTCCGTCGCGGCGTTGACGAACGCGGCGACCTTGTGGCGCGCCGCCTCGTACGCGTCGGTCGCGCGCGCGCTGAGCGAGTGCACGCCGCGGTGCACATTGGAGTTGTACTCCTCATAGTAGGCGTTCATGGCGTCCAGCACAGCGCGCGGCTTCTGGGAAGTCGCGGCGTTGTCGAGGTAAACCAGGTCATGGCCATGCACGAGCTGGTGCAGCACCGGCACTTCTGCGCGCACGCGCTCGCCAAGCTCCAGCAGCTGCTGCGACGAAGGGGCCTCCACTGCCTGAGTTGCGAACACGGCGTGAGAGTTTTATGCGCTTTTTGATTGCCAGGGCTGCCTTCAAGAGCCCGAGTCGCACTGCAATGGATCCCGCATGACGAAGCTCACCGCTGCGTGATTGCGCAATCCACGGCGTCCCTTAACCCTCCGCGACGTCACCACATATTGCACAGACGGCTGGGATGTGCTGGCGGGGCCCAGGGCCGCCCTGCTGCTTGGGAGGGAGTATGATGAGTGCATCGCGCAATTTACAGGAGGCGTTTGCTCGCAAACGTATCAGTGCGCGTTATGTGCTACCTCAGCACTTCGAATCAATCCTGCGCATGTGTCCGCGGCGTCGACCGCTCAAGTGCCGGTGGTTGTGACCATCACGGCACGGCCAGGGCACGGGCAAAGCGCACAACAGCCGCCGCGGCCACGGACTGGTTGGGATTCGACAGACCAAGTGATTGGTAGCACGGAGGTTCCAACATGCACGCGCATACTGCACTTGCACACCATGCGGCAGTTGGATGCGGATTCTGGAGGCAAAAAATTACATTCACAAGCAAACCACACTGTTTGCACACACGCAGTAAGTGAGTGTACATCGTTGGCGCTCATCAGCATGCTAATTAAACCGCATGTGACATTCATTGCTAATCCCCACAATCGCAGCCATACGGGCCCTGGAACACGACAAGAAACAAGGGTGCGACTACCAAAACACGCTCACTGCGCAAGCACAGCGCGTCATCTCAGCGCTGTCGCTTTTGCACAGCATGATCACACATACCCTCGCCCATGGACCCCTCATACTTGCAGCTTGTACAGCTCTATGTGCTCCACCTGATAGCACTTTGGCAGTGCAGATTTGGACAGCCGCTCCACGCGTGAGAACTCGCGCCCCGACTCGCGCAAGAACACCTCCTTCACTTGGGAGCTGCGCAGCTCGAATGACACCAGGCAGACTGTCTGGGGGCCACAAAGGCCTGCCGCGCGTGGGTTGTCATTTGTGCGGGAATCACCGTGGTTGCAGTCGCTGCAGTTGGGCCCGCATGGCAGGCAGCCAGCTGGACGGCATGGCACCTGCCGCATCTGGCTCTCGGACCCGCCAACCCACCTTTGCATGTCTGCACAAAATGCTCAGTGCTGGGGCTCTGCCCATCTTGGTCAACTGTGGGGGTAAGCAGGGTTGGCGGCAGGTCAACGCCAGCCTTGGGCAGCAGTGAGTGGCCCCAGCCAACAGGCCCGCACCGCCTGCCGAGCACATTATGGCACGGCAGCTGATACGCCCCATGCGCCCTGACGCACCGTATGTCACGTCAGCAGCCAGCACCAGGTCCACTGGCGTTGACGCGAGTGCCGCCACGCGCCCCATGTAGCCCTCCCTGCCCCACTCAAGCTCCTCGGCCATCGCGCTGCGAGGAGTTGCGAGGATGGTGGCAGGGGTGCTGCGTGCACAATGAAAGGGGTTGCTGACATGAACGGGTTGTCATCGTACTGATGAACCCAGATATTAGCCTTGCTCCAGCACCCGGCAGGGTTGGGTAGAGGGCAAGGGGTTTGTCAAGAGCTGCCCAACATGGGCCCCCACCCCCAGACCTGCCGCCGCAATGCTTGCTTGTGCCAGGCGTCGAAGGGAGGCCGTTGAGCTCAATGTTTTCCTGAATAAGGGGCAGCACCACATCCTTATCGGTGATGACCACCTGTAAGAGTGTGCAGCAGTTGATCGCAGTGAATTAGAGGCTCTGAAGTTTGTTTTGGGGTCAGAAACAGGGGCCTCGGGCACTTATGTCAGCCTCCGTCCCTTCCAGATCCCGCCACTCACCTGCGCTCCCAGCATTGCCAGCATGAGGCCGGCCAGTCCGGGCCCTGAGCCGAGCTCGACCGCCCGCTGCCCGATGTACCGGTGGCGCGGCTGGGCGGCTGCAGCTCGAGCGCGCGGCGAGGAAGGAGTAGTGGGTTTAGGGCAAATGTGAACAAAGTGAAACACTTGACAGCAATGCTCAGCCTAAACAGCCAGTGTGGGTCACCTAAACTCAATTTCGAGGGCATGTTGCTGACGCTCTGAACCAGAACCAAGGGCACAGTTGTGTATCCAGACTGCCCAAGTCAAATCCGCTCACCAAGATATGCAGCCAGCAGCAGCTCGCCCTCCCACAGACAGGCCCCCACGCCCATGCGCGTCGCCGGGATGTCCCGCGGCTGCATGAAGCGCCGAGGGTCGCAGGGTCGGGCGCGCGCAAGGGGCTGGTGTACGGGTACTTTGCTTTAAAAACCCGTCTGCTGCCGCGCTGCCCTTGGCCCCATCCTTTGCAAATCCTTTGCACCTGACCGCCAGTCACCTGGCTAAACCCGCATATGTGGCTGCAGCCAACTCCTTGGCTGCTGCCGCCAGCACGATTAGCCCCCGCACGTTGCAGAACGTGCGCTGAGCGCGCACCTTTTGCTTGACCATCACAGTCATGCCATCATCTAGCTCGACATCAATCTGGTCAGCAGCATGCATTGTCCCTGTGACAGCGGAAGCTCGGCGTCACAAGTGAGAGTTCACGGTGCGTAGGATCGCGCCGCAAGCCTCGTGAAACCTGCCCAGGCAATTCGGCAGCTGTGCTCACATCTGTCAGGCTCTTGCAACGTCCTTTCGACTGGTTCTCCGTCTTCCCATCTGCATGTACCAGGTGCGTACAGCGCCCGATAAGTACGGGAGCGCCGACGCGACAGCTGACGCACGCCAACAGCCTTGCATTCAGCAGCACGAGCAGCGACGGCAAGCGGCGCAGCAGGGAGCGGCGCACCCCTTGACGTGCAGGAGCATGGTGCAACAAGCCGTGCTACAAGCATGCAACAAACGAAGGAGACAATTGGCACATTTGCCTTCTACAGTATCAGAATTAATCCAGTGGCAGGCAAGGCGTCGCGGTGTCACTGCCCTCGAGACGGTGTGTGAGCGAGATCGATGAGCTACATCGCCGCGTAAATTCACTGTTTTGATGGACTGTCCCATGCGTTTGCAGGATCCGACTTAGACACCGTACTCCTGTGTGGCCTTCCACCGTGCAATCCAAGATTTATAAGTTGTTCGCGGTCCTGCCGTTGTTGTGCTGCACTTGAGTACTCTTGAAACATGCAGGCGCTCTCTGGACGGTGGGGCGGCCAGTGCTTGCGAGCCCCAAGTGTTGCTCATGAACGGCGCACTGGCGCACCATCACGGCACCACGCCCCCGTCAGCAGCAGCAGCAGCAGCAGCAGCAGCAGCAATGCACCCAGCAGCAGCAGTAGCGGCACTCCAATCGCTCACGCTGCCCTTGCAAGCAGCCGTGCGCATCGGTGCCGCCATCACCGCCGCGCCGCCCGCCAGACTGTCGTCGTCGCTGTAGCCGCGGTCGAGGCGCCCGCCGCCGAGCGCCTCGCGGCCGTCTCCCAGCTCCAGTCCTGGCTGCAGTCCGCCAAGGGCATGGCCGCGCCGCTCGTGGAGCCCAAGCGCTTCAAGGCCGGCCCCTCGAGCAGCGAGCGCGTCGGGTTCATCGCCTCGCGCGACGTCGATGCGGGCGCGCCGCTGCTCGTCATCCCCGAATCCGTCGCCATCACCTCCATCGACGCGGAGAACCACCCGGTGGTCGGCGAAGCCGCGAAGGGCGGCGGCGAGCTGGTCGGGCTGGCGCTGTGGCTCATGGCGGAGCGCGCGGCGGGCGGCGCGTCGCCGTATGCGCCGCTGCTGGCGGCGCTGCCTGAGTCGACGGATTCGCCGATCCTGTGGGACGATAAGGAGCGCGCGGAGCAGCTGCAGGTGGGGCTTTGTGCTTTCGCGCGCACGCGCTGTGGCTTTCAAGCTGGGCCGCAAATTTGCTGCAAGCCGCGATGATACGTAAGTGTTGCCTTTAGCCATGTGTGCGGGCTGGTGGTGTTGGCTCGGGGGCGCCCTACAACATCGCGCACGCACACACGCGTGCACGAGGCACGCCTGGCCACGCGGCAGCGCACGCATCCCAGGGCTGCGGCGGCTACCTGGGCCTGAGAACGGTGACCAGCGTGCGCATCACCCTGCAGCGGACCCAAACCGCCCCGCCTCCTGCCCTCCCCACCCACCCCCCTGGAAACCAGGGCTCCCCGGTCCTGGAGGAGGCGCGCTCCCGCCAGGCCGCGCTCCAGCAGCAGTGGGCGCAGCTGGCGGAGGCCTTCTTCAGCAAGGACCCCGCACGCTTCGACCCAGCCACATTCAACGAGGCCGCGTTCCTGCGCGCCTTCTGCGTCGTGCTCGCCCACGCCAGCTACCTGCCGTCCGCCGAGCTCTTCGCGCTGCTGCCGCTGGCGGGGCAGCTGGGGCGCACAGGGAACGAGAACGGGTGCGACCTGGACTACGACGCTGGCAGCGGCGCGGTGGTGCTCAAGTCGGCGCGGCCCTACAGGTGGGTGCCGGGCGGCCATGGATGATTGGGGCGGCGGGGGGTGCATACGGCGCATCAGCGATGCGAGTGCCGTGCTTGTAGATGGGGGCCTGGCAAAAGCCCTTCGGCATGCTTGCAGCTGGATGGAGCGGCGGGTCTGGCGTGGGATGGCTGTGCTGGATGCTAGCCGCGGCCGCGTGCTGCTTGGCCGCGGCTGCTTCGTGTGTTCGAGCCCTCGAGCTCTCAAAGTGGCGACCGGCGGCCCCACTCAACCTCCGCAGGGAGGGCCAGGAGGTGCTGCTGAACGACGGGCGGCCCAACGGCGAGCTGCTGCTGTGCTTTGGCACAGTGCAGGACAACAACCTGTCAGACTTCCTGCTGTTCAACGCCTCCCTTGTTCGGGCCGACAAGTAGGCTCCAATGGATTTTGGGGGGGAGGCACGCTAGGCGGCTGGCTTGTCGCTGCGTGCATGCGTCTGCCCTTGCACTTGCACATGTACGAGCTCCAGATTGCATCCAGCTACGTTTTTAGAGATACATGGCACACACCAAGAAAGCACACGCACGCGCGCACACACACAAACAAACACACGCACGCGCACACACACACAAACACACACACACACACACACACACACACTCTCTTACGCACACACTCGTTCCCCGCACGCACACACACACACACACACACTCTCACGCACTCACTCTTTCCCACGCACGCACTTGCACACCCACC
This sequence comes from Monoraphidium neglectum, assembly GCF_000611645.1. Classification (NCBI taxonomy): domain Eukaryota; kingdom Viridiplantae; phylum Chlorophyta; class Chlorophyceae; order Sphaeropleales; family Selenastraceae; genus Monoraphidium; species Monoraphidium neglectum. Next base: position 8,241 of record NW_014013318.1, on the reverse strand, counting down.
TCAGGTACTACCAGTCAAAGCAGCAGCTGTTGCAGGCAATGGGCATGAGCTCAGAGGAGCGCTTCCCCGTCTATGCAGACAAATTCCCCATCCAGCTGCTTGCATACCTGCGCCTTTCACGGATCCAGGTAGGCCATGCTATCCCTCGGGCCTGCTCTGAGGCCGCGGGGGCTGGCCTGGAGGGGTCAAGGGAGCGGTCAAGGGAGCATTGCCAGTGCCAGGGGCTTTTGGGGAGCCCACTCACTTGTTGGCAATGCTTGTGGAATGAGAGCTTGAGACACTGTGCGAGCAAGCAGTTCTCAGTGCCTGCGTTACTCAGTCTCACACACTGCTGAAGTTTGAATGAAGCGCGTGACGCGCACCCCTGGGCTTGTTCCTGATCTTGTCGCTCCCCTTCACCTCCAAACCTGCCCCAGGACCCCGCCCTGTTTGCCAAGGCGTCCTTTGACAGCGACGTGGTGGTCACCCAGATGAACGAGTACGAGGTGCTGCAGCTGCTGATGGGCGACTGCAGGGAGAGGCTGGCGGCCTACAAGACCAGCATGGAGGAGGAGATCAAGGCGCTGCAGGTGTGGCACGGGGCCGGCTGGGGTCGTTTCCTGGGCTTGATGGGTGGATGAGTGCTATGCCCAAGGCACGCCCGCAGAGCCGTTTGACTGGATGTCTGGGCCGCTGCTGAAGGCCTCAGAGGAGGTAGCTGCCCCTTGATGACAGTGCTGCCCTTTGTGCCGCCCTCCCACTCCCCAGAACGTCTTGAGTCCAACGGTCAACTGATCCATCCCTCACACAACCCCACGCAGAGCCCCGACCTCAGCGGCACCGCGCGCCTGGCCGCGCGCCTGCGCATGGGCGAGAAGCGCATCCTGTCGCAGTTCATGGACGCCGTCCGCCGCAAGCTCGCGCCCGTGCGCGGCATCCCCACCAAGGGCGGCGGCATGCAGGACCCCAACGCGGACCTTAAAGAGATCTTCGACACGATAGAGGCCATCCCCCAGGCGCCCGCCAAGCTGTTCGACGGCATCCGCCGCTGGGCGCGCGGGGAGTTTGACCCGGACTGGAACAAGTAGACGCTGTTGTGGACCCGCAACGCATACGGTCTGCATTTTGTCGCCGCGTTTCGTTTTGCCGCTGGCGCGGCGCCGCGTGGTGTAAGCTGTGCCCAGGTTGTTGCTCGTCGCATGCTGACGGGATGCGCAGCGGCCGGGCGGCAGGGGATGCGGGCGCGGTCGGCTTCCGTGTGGTCGGCACATTGACAGCTGCAGACTGTGCAATGTCACAAGGCCAAGCGCAAGCCTGCAATCCTTGGAGGCTACGTGTTTACAAGGTCGACAGCTGGGCCATACATTCATACATGTCAAGTATCATGCGCTTGTTGTAAAAGCCTCATGAGCTAACTGTTGAGATTTGTCAGTCGTCCCAGACTTGTGCTCGTATGCACGTTCCCGCCCTCACTGTTGCGTGCCATGTAAAATGATGGCCAGCCAGCGCCACCAAGCGCCACCGCATGACGCCATGGCGCAAGCTCACCCTGGCGGCGCAAATTGCGGAGTGGGGGCTGCAGGCAACTGCGCTTAGCTGCAAGCTAGCCCATGGGGACTCGACCCGATCGCTCATTAAACATCGGCCTATCCTTATGATTGTGCGTTTCGGCCTATCCTTACGATTGTGCGTTTCGCCTTTTCCTACCCGCTGCGGTGGCCCTGAGCCAGCCCAACAGGTGTTCCATCTGCGCCGGCTGCCCCCTCGCCGCCGCCGCCGCCGCCCTGGGTCCGGTCCTGGGCATAGAAATCGGATCCCTTCAGGGCTTGATACGCCAGCCGCTGGTTCCCTGCTCAACCTGCGTTCCCTAGAGAGCCTTCGCCTGGGAAAACGAAGGGCCTGTTGTTGCAGCAGCTGCTCTGCACCAGCTCAGCACGGTCCTCCGTGCACCCCTCCAGCAGCGTCCGTCATGCCAGCAGGTTGCCACCTCACGACCATCTGCTTGCTTTTAGATTTTGAGAAGTTTACCAGTGCGCACAACCTACTTCCCATTGAACGGCTCTCATACCGCACTCCAGCCCCTCGGCTTATCGTAGCTTAGTAACTTCCTTCGCGCTTGGAGCTGTGGGTGTTATGCAAAGCAGGTCGGCTGGGCCTGCGCGGGCAGGCATCACCCCCAGTGGCAACAATCTGGGTGAGCACGCAGGCATGTGCACCGCCAGGCTTTGCTAGGCTTCAGTCCTGGCGGTGATGCCACTATGCTGATGACAGCCTGGGAGCAGGCAACAGGTATACGAATAGGGCTGGGCCCCTCGAACTTCCAGGGAGCTCATGCCGGCCGTCGTCAGCAACCCTGTCCGTGTGAGCTGACCCTCAGACTAGTGCACGATGGCCGGCTGCGCTCAGTGCCTGCTGAGAGGTGCAGTGCTGCCGTCAGCCTGATGCTGGATTTATTGCCATGCTGGTTACGGTTATGCCAGATAAAGCATTCATGCACATGCGTGCTGCCTGCCACAGGTTGCTCAGCGCGGACGCTCGGCCCAGTCTCCATGGCCTCGCCAACTGCGAGGCAACAGCTGGTGCGGGCGCTGCCTGGGCTCTTTGCTGACAAGGATCCCGAGTTTTGCGGAAGGGCGGCCCTCAAATCGCCCAGCTCCCCAACGTGGCTGCTGGTCTGTTGAACCTGCCGGAGGAGAACAGGAGGGCAGCCATCATGGCAGCTGTCCTTCGGGGTGGGCGGGGTATTTTGTGTTCCGATGACCCGGTGCGGCAATCGGGCAACGTGGTTACGCAATAAGACGCTATGAAGGTGCTCCAAGGCAATTGGGGGTGGTCGCTGCTGTGGCAGCCGCTCACATGGGCAGGGACGTATTCAGCACACGCCCAGCAGCAATTGGGGGCTTGCTTTCTATCTGGCGGGGCTTCCAGGGGCAGGATGGGGAGGATCAGATGTGTTTTGTGTGCAGCTGACATTCCAATCACCGACTGGCTGGCTTGGGCCACGGTTTCATGGGTTCGGCCACAGCAAGTATTGCTGCTCCGGGTGGAGTGGACAATGGACGGTGCTGACGTTGGGTGAAGGCTCAGCAGCACCTTGAAAAGCGTGGCTTGGCGACAATGCCGTGCGTACCGCATTGCGGATACAATTCTGCAGCAGGCACATGTGTTTTGTGCCTAGTTCTCCTCATCCCCATCACCTGGTCCGTGCTGACGTTGCCCACATGCTGCTCTCCATCCCTGCCCACCTTCATGCCCCTTTTGTGCATGTACTCTTTGTGGCTTCTAACTCGGGTTCTACTGTTGATTCGCAGCACCAGGTGAGATGCTACAGGAATTCGTGATGATGGATATGGCAAATATACCAACTGGAGTGGGTCTCATGCGCCTCATGTATGCGGTGTGCCTCACAACCTGCTCACTCCTGTTGCATGTGTTTATGCTGGACTCTGCGGTGGCGGCATGGCTGTCGCCCCATTGCCTCCGTTTCTTGCGGCTGCTCAGGTGCAGCAGCAGCAGGTGAGGCTTTGCGTGGGAATTCTGGCCCACAAGTAGATCTGTTCATGTTTGGCCTGGTGGGGCCCTCAAAAGCAGTAGTTGCTGGGTTGGTGAAAATTGCGGCTGCCCAGTGACAAGCAGCGTTTTGATGTTGCAGACCATTGTGCGTGCTGGCCATTGATCAAGGTCCTTCACCCTGTCCCTGCTCACATTGCTTTGACCAGGCGGCGATTTCGCGACGCAGTTTGAGGAGGCCGTGCTCAGCAAGCTGGAGGACATCAGCGTGCAGGTGCAGCGCAGTTGGGCACTGTCCCAGCTGCTTTTGTATGAGCGGCTGGGCCCTCGATCGTCATCATCTTCATCCAAAGCCTGCCGGGGTGATGACCGTGAGCAGGCGGTGACGTTCTACTTCGGGCTGGACCCCTGCGCCAAGCCTCAGCTGCGCTGCATGCTGCTCGAGGAGGATTTCCCCTACGAGAACATCACTGCAGCCCACATCTACCGGTTGGACTGGCCACGCAGCATCCGGGTGGGTTGGCAGGAGCTGCGATGTACTCACCCCAGCGTGGCCGCGTCAAGGCGTGCTTGTGCGCTTGGGACGTGCATTACGATTTCACGCATGCCGCTCAATGCCGTGGAGCAATTGCTGATATGGGTGCAAGCAGGAGGATAATGCAGTAGGTATGCTGCAATGGTAACTTGGCAGCGGTGTAGCAAATGGCTGTGGCGGTGTGCTAGCAACTGTTCTGGCATGACATCAGCACCCTGCCATCTGCTGTCACGTTATGTAACATAAGTTGCTGTTTGCCGCAGCGCCGCATGCGGCTTGAGATCAACGATCCTTGCAACGTGCTGCTGCTGGCGGGTGCTGCCGAGCGCCGGTTTCACCGCATGGAATGGACTTTGAAGCCGTTCGCCCCTAGCAGCTTCCTGGTGGATGGCGTGCAGCGTGTGATGCAGCCCTACAAGGTAACCCGGACAAGGTGCTGGCTGGGGCCTGGCCTTCACTTTATGTAATTTTCGCTTGTGTTTGGGGTTGCTTCTGTGTCTTCTCCCACCCTGCATGCTTACTTTGGTGCCAACAGCTGCAAACGTGCACGCTGCCCCTACTGCAACTGCTCGGCATTGCAGGTGCTAGTGCTCAACCCCAAGCTGCTAGTTGAAAACAGCAACAAGCAGCTGATTGCCGACGACCTGAGCAGCAAGGTGTGGGCTGATGTGGACGGCAAGCTGTTGCTTTTTGGCACTGGCGATGAGGAGCCAAAGCCATCCCGGCGAGCACGCGCGCTGCATGCCATGCTGGCACTGCAACATGCCCAGCAGGAGGGGTGGTTGGAGGCACCCCTCCGCAAATTTTTCTTGTCTGCAGCAGATTTTAGCGTGGATGAGGCTGCCTGGGCTTCACCCACTTTTGACACGGCTCGCATGGATGCCTTCCTGACCGATCCAGCATCTTTGCTCGCTGACAAGCGGCCGCTGCAGCCATAGAGCAACCTCATGGTTGGTCTTGACAGCTGTTAATCCATGTGGCACGTTTGAGCTCAAACATTGCAGTTGCGGCCTGTGGGGGACGTGCTGTGAAGCTGTGCGGCGTGTTGGCGCAGTGGCCGTACGGCATGCTGGAGAAAAGGGCAGCAGTGGCAAGCAATGTGGCTTTGGTGCATCGACAGTAGTGTGGCTTTGTGCATTACTGCAGCAAACTTGAAGTTGCAATGGCGATAAATACGGGTTGTCGTGGGCAAGCAGTCTCAGGCGTGTGGACCCTGCACAACCCTTCGCAATGCCTGGCAGCATGCAGCCGCACCCCCAGACTGCCGCCAATGCTTGCTGTGCCAGGCGTTGAAGGGAGGCTGTTGACCTCAATGGCCTCATGGTGGTCTGTGTTTGTGCCCAGGCTTCATGTCCTGTGGAATTGCAGAGGGGTTACCGCACAGTTGCTTGCATTGTGCCCAGGCTTTACAGTGCGGGACACACTTCACCATCAGCCTCATGAAGACCAGACAGCCTAAAATGGTTTGTGAAGCACGTCAAACTCTACTCTAGACGACCCAAGCTTTTAGGATTCCATAATACTTTATTTCATCCAAATTCAAAGAGCGACCAGCCAGGTGCACGCTGGGCACTCGATCGGCGCTGGTTTCACCGGCTTTGATCAATGACAATGAGCACTATTTATTATTCTGATATCATAGACGATGTACTGTGTGATTGTGATCACATCGATGATCTTCGTGATTTGTTGCATTGGTCATCCGGCGTTGAGCCTTTAGCATCATGCAGGATACATTCTACTATGTAGTATGGGCAGTCATCTCTCTGCCAATGACTGGCCTTGTATGGCGGGAGGTAGGTGTGTTGAGGAGATGAGGACGGTGTGCCGATGCGGTTGGGGGGCAGCGCAGTGCTACGAGGGTGCAATTCTCCTCGCCAATGTTCGCATGCGTCAATCACTGATAATGCATGTCGTCAATACCTTCGGGCGGTCTGCGCACCCCACAACATCTAGAATATTGCACCTGCCCAATCGAACCGCCCAAACGCCTGGCTCGGGCTGCAGTGCAGTGCCTCTGACCGCCCTCGTCCCCCCTCCCCACCCCACCCACCCAACCAATGGTCAAGGGTATCGCGGCACCAAGCGATGCCAGCCTGGCGGGGCGTGCGTTCCGCAACAATTATCTCTTCGTGTACAGCCTGCAGGTGCGCCGATTCAGGCGCGCCAGCGCACGTCATGTTGCCCAGTGGCCCGTCATCGTATGCTACGCGGCGGCGGTGCCGAAAGGATAGGATCTATCTGCACAGCAGCTCTCGCACGTGGGAGCTCTCCTTATCCCTCCGCCATGTTGATTGCCACCCCCTTCCTGCACCGCAGATGCGTGAGCTCTCCTCCACGCCATGCAGCTCTCCAGCCATTGCCACTGCCGTGGGGTTGGCCGCAGCTGCTGCCCGCGCACACCGCGGCCCCATGACCCCAGCATTGGGGCGCCCACTTTTGACCGCTGCCAGCACGGCGTGCTTTGGGCGTGTGCCTGCCTCCCAGCCCTGCAAAGCTTATACAATGATAAATCATGACCCTTCAATTGCCAACCTCAAAACCAAATTCTCCTCACACAATGGTGTTAGAACACCCTCCCCTTCAAGGCAACCCCGTCCGCGCCTCCCACCACTCCTTCATGCTCCCCAGTTGGTGACTGGCTGCAGGGTCCTTATGTGTACGCGCTCTATGAGCACTATGGCTACTCGCCTGCACAGATCGGGCAGCTCTTCATAACAGGGTTCGGCTCCTCCATGGTTTTCGGCACATTCATCGGCGCGCTCGCTGACAAAGCGTGAGTCTGATTCGGATATCTGGTTGGACGACCCACCATGTGGTGTGCCGATGCATGAGCGCACATGCCAGCACAACCCATCCTTGCACACACCTCCAAACACAACCATGCATGAACGCACACACACGCACACACACGCACACACACACACACACACACACACACACACACAAATTCTCTATACGGATGCAAATGTTTGCAGGGGCCGCAAAAAAGCCACCCTGGGCTACGTTGTGGCTTACTCCCTGAGCTGCCTCACAAAGCACTACCCAAACTTCCGGGTCCTCATGCTTGGCCGTGTGCTGGGCGGCGTGGCGACGTCGCTGCTGTTCTCTGCGTTTGAGAGCTGGCTGGTGGCGGAGCACTTCAAGCGCGGCTTCTCAGGTTGGGCTGCTATTGCGGCGAGCGGTGCAGCCCGCATGGCACGGGCTGCGACTGTGCTGGCGGTGCACAGGTTGCTGTCTGGGCTGACTGTGATGCTTCTGGGATGATTCACAGGACAAGAGGCTTGCACCAGCTGCACCTACACGTTGCATGTGCCACGTATTCCTGCTCTGCCCTGGGCACACGATTTGCCTGCACACACACACACACACACACACACACACACACACACACACACACACACACACACACACGTGTGCACGCACACACGCGCATGCATACATGCAATTCTCTCGCCGCGTGCCTCAGAGAAATCCCTGGGTCAGACGTTCTCGCAAGCCGTGTTCCTGGGCAACGGGCTGATGGCCATTCTGGCCGGGTTCCTGGGGGACTACCTAGTTGAAAAGATGGCCCTAGGCCGGTGAGTCAGGACGAATGCGCGTGCGCACCTGCTCCCTTGCGTGAGAGTTTGTGAATGTATGCCTTGGACAGGCAGACACCTTTGCTTGACAAAGAGCCGGACGGGCCCGGATTCGTCAGCAGGGGTCCTGCCTGACACAGACAGAAGGGGGCGAGGCGACATCAATGCGCTTTGCAGCTTGGCACGCCGATAGCATGCGTCCTGGAAGCACTCGGTGCGTGCCTGCTTTGAAGATATCTTGGCTCGACCCTGCTCTTGGCATCTCATGACTGGGTGCCAAGCGTAGGGTTGCACCCTTTGATGCGGCGATCGTCTTCATGGTAATGGGTGGTGTCGTCATAGCAGCCACTTGGCCGGAAAATTTCGGTGGCCGCGCCTCCATCAGCGTGCGGGCGCAATTTGAAGGGGCCTGGCGCGCCATAAGGTCAGGTGCGCGGTGCAGTCACTGTGGACGTGGCAGGACGCGGCTGCAGCATTGGCTATGTTTTATGATGGCCCAGGCTCGAGCTCGTCCCCCTCTCTTGGCCGTCATTCTTAAATGCCGAGTGCACATCCTCCTGCCAATTGAGGCTGCCACCCACCCAACTGTGGGTCAAAACCACGCCTGTGCCCATCGCCATTCGCTCGCCCCCCTTG
>NW_014013319.1:28338-31463 GCF_000611645.1 Monoraphidium neglectum | reverse complement strand
AGCGCGCGCTGCGGGCGCCGCGCGGCGCACGGCGCGGGGCGCGCAGGGCGCGGCGCAGGGCGCGGCGTCTGCTGCAGAGGGCGCTGTTCTTGAGGGCGCGGAGGGGCTGGCACACGCAGCAGAAACGCTTAAGGGTGCTATATCCCACCTAAGCGACCAGATGACGTCATGGGCCCAGCACCACGCGCCCGCCCCGCACCTCCGCGGCGGCCGCGACGAGCCCGGGACTGAGGGCGCCCCCGGCGGCTGGGCCGGCTACGAGGAAGCCGCCGAGAAGCTGGCGGCCGCCGAGAAGCTGATTGAGGATGTGAGGGGGGCGCTGGCCACGTCCGGGGGGCCGGCGGGGCGGCGGGGCCATGCGGACGGGGGCCTGCCGCTGCATGTGCTGCTGCCTGTCTGACGGGTCGGGAGCGCTCAAAGTTCATACATGCGTGTGTGTGCATGCAGAACGCAGCAGCTCCGGAAGTTGGCGGCTGCGTCGACTTGCTAAGGCAGGGGCAAGCGGTCAGGATTGTTATGCGACTTGACGGGCAGCGTTGCGGTGGGGAGTGGGCGGGGGTGTTTGTACACACGGAAGGGGGACAGGGGCGGGGGGGGCTGCTGTCGTTCAGCGCCTTGAGGCGCGGCCGGTGTGCTGCATGCCAGCGCCTCGGTGCTCACACTTGACATCCAGTCTGAGGCGGCTGTTTTGCTTTGGATACTCCTTTTATATCTGGGCCGACCGGGCCTGCGGATAGGTTTCAGGATCAAATCTGAGAGGGAGGGACGAAACCTTTTGACTGACGTTTTGACCAGATGCGCTCTGACTATTTGACCGCTGCACGTGCGGCTTGACGCGGGCGGCACCACGCGCAAGTGCTTGGATGTCCTGTTCTGGCTATGACGGGAGCGCTCGCATGCCTGCTTTGTGTGTGCAGGTACCAAAGCGTCCCCAGGGAAGTATTGCCATGGCTGTGACGAGCCCATGGGTTGCCCGCTGCTTGCACTCAGCGCGCCAACGAGTAACCACATGATCCTGACTGATGGTCATTGGGCAACCTCAGGGCTGCCGTTCCTTCCTGGAGTTGCCATGCTCCTTGTGGGAGATATATTGGCCGCTAGGGACGCCCGGCAAAGCTGGCAGGCCGCCGCCGTGAGGAATGGACCATGCTGCGGTTTACTTCTAAAAGGGCTGACTGTGTTGTCGGCACATGTTTGCATTTCAAGAAAGGGGGCCCACCAAAAGACGTTTTGGCCAGTGCTAGCACAGAGGACCATACGAACACCAAAGGCGGAAGCCGGAATTCATGAGCTGCGCCACCGCACCGCGCGTGCGGCCAGCCGCCGCTCTGGCCCAGCGCCCACTAATGGAAGGCAGCGGGCCTTGGCAGGCCATGCATACAGAGGGAAAGAGAGAGTGGCGCTGCCATGCGCCGGCGGCCGCCGCCGGCGCGCGGCAGAGGGCTGGTCGGCGCGCGGCGGGGCGTCGAAGCGGCCGCAGCCGCTGGACAAAGCGGGACGCCGAGGCGTGAGGCTGCCGCCCTGCCCTGCTGCCCACAGGACCCACGCGACTGCAGGGGGACAGGGGTGTCGCGGCGCCGCACGAGCGCAATGGGGCTGCGGCCGGGCCGCCAAGGGGCCGGCCGCGGCTTTAGATCTTTCTGGATTTGGGGGGCGGCCCGCGCATGCGGCCGCGCAGGGACCAACGTGGTTCGCTCATTCGTTGCCGCGCGCCCTGGCCGGCCTGCGGCAGGCGCATGCCCGAAAGCACTCAAAAACGGGATAGAAACAGAACACCACACGCCGCGTCAGTGCTAACCTGCCTCTATTTTGGTGCGGGGCGCGGCGGGCCCGGCGGGCGGGCACGCGGCACCTGGCAGCGGCACGCGGGGCAGCAAGCGGAGCGCACACCCCCCCAGCATCGCAGAGGCACAGCCGGGCGGCAGGGTGCGCAACGCCGCTGCCGAGCGCGCGCCGGAGCGAAGCCGCTCCGAAATCGTCCGTGGGACTCTGCTGTGCGGTCGCAGGAACCGGCGAAGCCCCAAACAGCCTAGCCCAGCACTGCTGCGGGGCGCGCGCGCATGCGTCTCGCATCGCATGAATCGCTTCAGGCGGCCCGGCGCCGCGACTGCCAAGGCGCGCCTGAGAGCGCGGCGCTGCGCCGCTAGCTTGCGCGCCGCCGCTGCCGCCGCCGCCGCTGCCGCCGCCGCCGCTGCCGCCGCCGCCGCTGCGTGCGCTCGCTGCAGCGCTACACGTCCGTGCAGCCCGTCTCGTGCGCGCCGGTGCCGGGCTTGCAGCACGCGCCCTCTGCAAGCGTGGTTGGTCCGCGCAGCGCGCCGCGTGCCGTGAGCGGAAGCGTGTCGGGTGCACCCCACCACCACACCGCACCGCCCACCAACACCCCTCCCATCAAAGGCCACCCGCGGCGCCAGCCCTTGGCGGCCCCGCGCCCTCCCGACCCCTACGGCTTCGGGGTTCAAAGCTTCCTCTGTAGGGTGCCGCGACCGCGCCCGCGCCCGCCCAAGTGGACCGCAGGCCCCCACCCCACGACGACCCTGTGCCCTCACCCGTGGGGAACACCAGCGTGCTCTTGGCGCGCAGCGCTTGCGCCAGCTTCATGTCCTCCTCCGTGAACGCCCCCGCCGCCAGGGGGCCGCCGCTGGCCAGCGCGTAAAAGGCCTCCGCCGCCTTCACGCGGTTCACGCAGGAGCGCTCCTGGGTGTCCGTGTTGTAGGCGCCAAACCACGCGCCCAGGCCGCACGCGGGGCGCTGCGGGGGGCAATGGGTGGAGGGGGGGGGGTCCACAGAGGGGTGTAAGGTGAGGCGGCCGCGGTGGGGGGCGGGGCGCGGGGTGAGGGTGCGGCTGGTGCGGCGATCCAGGAGGATGAGTGCGGCCGAGGCGGCGGCTCGCGGCGCGAACCCTTGCAAAGAGAAACTCGCCGCGCGCCGCGGCCCGCGCGCCGATTGAGCCGAAGGGAGCCCTGAGGGAGGGGCTGCCCGCGGCTGCTGCTCCCGTGGCCTCACCGGGGGCACGCTGTTGAGCTTGCGCTTCATGTACTGCGCGTGCTCCCGCACATACGCCATGGTCGTGTCCGTGGGCAGCACGCCGTACGGGCCTTGGGGCGGAGGATGGGTGGGCGGAACGG
>NW_014013319.1:25638-28168 GCF_000611645.1 Monoraphidium neglectum | reverse complement strand
GTGCATGGGTGGGTGGGTGCATGGGTGGGTGGGTGATGATGACGGCACAAGGTGGGCGACAGGGTGGATGGTGAGTGGCTGCAACGGATGCACGGAGGGCCCCCCGAGCCCAGGAGGCTGGCGTGGAGCGAGGACAGCCGCGCTTCGCATAGTCGCGCCGAGCGCAACAGGCGCCAGGCTGAGAGCCCCGCGGCGGCCGTCCCGGCTGCAGTCGGCAGTGCTGAACCTGGGTGCCACCACAAGGCGGCGCCGCAGGCGCCGCGCCCCTGCCCTCCAGATCTGCGCAGCAGCGCTGGACCGCAGCAGCCCCAGTGCATGCTCACCGCGCGGGTCCTGCTTGTTGAAGACTGGGATGGCCCACTTCCAGAAGAGAGAGCCCGCGATGGGCTGGTCCCCGGTGATGGCCTTCTCAACGCTGGCGTAGGTGGATGCGTAGATGGGGTCGCGCAGCTGCGGGGGTGGGGCGGGGGGAGAGGGTGTGTGAGGTTGTGCTTGCATGGTATTTGCGTGTTTGCAAGAGCGTGTGTGGGGTGTGTGCGTTTGTTAAAGCGGGGGAGGAGCAAGAGGTGGAGAGAGGGCCAGGGTGAGGACGGGAGTGTGTGTGTTGGTGTGTTTGCGTGAGTGCGTATCCAGTCAAGGCTTGTTGGTAAGGGGGGTGGGGCTGGCAAGACGCAGAGTGGGCAAAGACGGTGAGCGGGGAGCTCGTGCTGGCGCCGACCAGCTGAGCAGCACTTTGCATGGGTGGGGCGGCGCGGCGCCCCCAGGAGCGAGGGGGTGGCGGAACGCGCGCGCGTCTCGCCGCAGGGCGCGCCGCCCGCCTGCGGCCCGAGCGGCCTCGCCGCTGCCCCTGCCGCGGCCGCCGCGCTGACCTGGCGGATGCCGTCCGCGGTCTGCTGGTTGGCGTCGAGCTTCTTCCCGAACTCCTCAAACAGCACGGGCTTGGGGGTCTTCAGGCGCTTGGAGGCCGCGCCGATGTGGGACTGCACCCACTTGTCGAGGAACGCAGACGTCTTCTCCTGCGAATCGGTGGGGAAGGGGGGTGCAGAGGCCACCGGCGGGTGGCAGGCGGTCAGCCACCATCAGGACGGACGCCTCGCGCCGCTCCGACGCAGCTGCGGATTCGCCGCCGAGATCCGCGGCAGGCTCCGCCGCAACAGCCGCCGGCGGTTCCCAGGAACCCTCCTGGGGATTGATCCGTCGACGACGTGAGGGCCAGGCTGCTGGAATCTGACCCTTGAACTCCCAGACTCAATGGTTGTTTCAACCAACGGGCAATCCCAAGGTGCTCGTTCCGACCAACCAGGAAGTCCGAGGGACACTCACCTGCGCAATCATCCAGTTGTCCGGCCACGCGTGGACGGTCGCAAAGTCGATCTGGGGGATGTTGGTGTTGTTCACAAAGTCCTGGCCCATCTCGATACCCCAGGGGCCGGGGTTGGCGGCCAGCAGGTCCGGGGTGGTGGGGCCGTAGAAGCCCTCAGAGCCGACGGTGATCATGTGGTTAGGGTCGACGCTGCGCACAAACGCTGCCATCTCCTCGAGCCAGGACTGGACGCGCGCCGTGCAGTCGGCATTCTGCGGCTTGAGCCAGGTCTCGCAGCGTGGCTCGTTGATGAGGTTCCTGCGGGCGGGGGAATTTCGATTCGGGAAGGGGGGTTGAGCAACAGCTGTGCGAAATCCCCTCTGCAAAACAGCCCCAGACGCCGATGCCGGCATGCCCCCCGCTGCTGCCCCAATGTCTGCGGGCGTGTGCGTGGGGGGCCGCGTCGTGCCAGGCGCGCGCGAGGGGGGTCCGCGGGGTGTTATCAACCGCCGCCCTCACCATGCAATGATGGTGGGGTCCTCCCTGTACATGCGGCCGTTGATGCTGTTGTTGCGGGTGGCCAGGAAGCGCGCGTGGTTCTTGTAGATTTGCTTGCTGTCGGGGTCCTTGAAGAACAGGCCGTGGCGCGCGACCTGGGCGGGGTGCGAGGTGGGCGGGGCGACGCGGTGCACCCAGGTCAGCATTAGTCTGAGATCGAATCAGTCGGCGAAGGTGCAGGCGGCTGGAGCGCCCTGGTGCCGCAGCCACCTGTGAGTGCCAGCAGCCGTGCCCCAGCCCCGCCACCTCCTGTGACAAGGCCCATGCGTGTGCTTGCAGGCGCCCCCTCAACTGCCAACACCAGCGCCCCCCAGCCCGCCAATCCGGCGGCCGTCGCCACACCCCAGATGCCCCCCGGCCCCTCGCCCCGGCGGCCCCCGGTAGCCATGCGCGCCTGACGTACAACTTTATGCCCCTCGCGGCCCCTGCCAGCCTACAGCCCGGCCCTGCGACCCCGCGCCGCTCACCTCGTACTTCTTGACCTCCTCGCCCTGCGGCCCCGTCCCGTAATCGCCGGGGTTGGGGTCGCCGCTGAGGTCCTGGAACGGCGGCTTCATGGTGCGCTTCGGGGCGGTGGAGCTCCAGTCCATGTACTGGTCAACGCCGTTGTAGTACTTCCAGTTGTCAATCAGTGACAGGATGACCTGCGCGGCGGTTGGGGCGGTTGGG